>NW_027001076.1:0-7937 GCF_036934945.1 Oncorhynchus masou masou
ACTTGTCTTGGTTTCCCCTTTCCCACCAGCAATCAAACAAACACCATAACAATACTCACAGGTGATGACAAGTGCTGTTGAGGTGCCTAAACAAAAGAGAGGTTAACACACAACCAGAGAGTAAACACAGGAGACCTACAGATATGGCATTGTGGTCCAAAATAGAAACCTGTTGAAACTCTAGGGGCGCAATTTCATTTTTTGGATGAAAAACGTTCCCATTTTAAACAAGATATTTTGTCACAAAAGATGCTCGACTATGCATATAATTGATAGCTTTCGAAAGAAAACACTCTGACGTGTCCAGAACTACCAAGATATTTTCTGTGCGTGCCCTAGAACGTGAGCTTCAAGGCAAAACCAAGATGAGACGGCATCCAGGAAATGAGCAGGATTTTTGAGGCTCTGTTTTCCATTGTCTCCTTATATGGCTGTGAATGCGAGAGGAGTAAGTCTGCCCTTTCTGTCGTTTCCCAAGGTGTCTGCAGCATTGTGACGTATTTGTAGGCATATCATTGGAAGATTGACCATAAGAGACCACATTTACCAGGTGTCCGCCCGGTGTCCTGCGCCGAAATTGGTGCGCAAAAGTCAGCTGCAAGTATTTTTCCATGGAATTTAGAGAAGAATGCAAGCTTCCACGAACGATATATCAATGAAGAGATATGTGAAAAAACACCTTGAGGATTGATTCCAAACAACGTTTGCCATGTTTCGGTCGATATTATGGAGTTAATTCGGAAAAAGTTTGACGTTGTAGGTGACTGAATTTTCGGTTCGTTTCGGTAGCCAAATGTGATGTACAAAACGGAGCGATTTCTCCTACACACAGACGCTTTCAGGAAAAACTGCGCATTTGGTATGTAACTGAGAGTCTCCTCATTGAAAACATCCGAAGCTCTTCAAAGGTAAATGATTTTATTTATTTGGTTATCTGGTTTTTGTGAAAATGTTGCGTGCTAAATGCTACTCAAAATGCTAAGCTAGCTTAGCATACTCTTACACAAATTAGTCAATTGCTATGGTTCAAAAGCATATTTTGAAAATCTGAGATGACAGTGTTGTTAAGACAAGGCTAAGCTTGAGAGCAGGCGCATTATTTTCATTTTATTTGCGATTTTCAGAAATCGTTAACGTTGCGTTATGCTAATGAGCCTGAGGCTTTAGTCACGATCCCGGATCCGGGATGGGGAGATTCAAGAGGTTAACTCTTGCGACGAGCAATCCCGGATCGTAATCATAGCCTCAAAAACGAATTAGCATAACGCAGCGGACATAAATACCCCTAGAAACTTTTCCTATTCATGAAAATCGCAAATGAAATGAAATAAATATATTCAAACACAAGCTTAGCCTTTTGTTAACAACACTGTCATCTCAGATTTTCAAAATATGCGTTACATCCAACGCTAGACAAGCATTTGTGTAAGTTTATCATGGCATAATGCTATGCTAGGCTCTGCTGGCAGCAGGCAACATTTTCACGAAAATAAGAAAAGCAAACCAAATTAAATCATTTACCTTTGAAGAACTTCGGAAGGTGAATTCACCAATTTGTAAGTCGCTCTGGATAAGAGCGTCTGCTAAATGACTTAAATGTAATGTAAATGTAAATGCTTTCACTCAGGAGACTCCCAGTTAGATAGCAAATGTTCCTTTTTTCCCAAAATATTATTTTTGTAGGCGAAATAGCTCCCGTTTGTTCATCATGCTTGGTTGAGAATTCGACCAGAAAATGCTACCTATACAACGCCAAACTTTTTTCAAAATTAACTCCATAATATCGACAGAAACACGGCAAACCTTGTTTAGGATCCATCCTCAAGGTGTTTTTAACATATATATTCGATAATATATCCGTCGAGGCAATTGGTTTCTCATAAGAAGCAATTGGAAAAATGGCTACCTCAGTATTTTACGCAAGATTTTCTGCGGGAGACACCATGTGACCACTTGCTATATATGGTCCCTTACGGCTATTCTTCAATGGAAAGGCGTAAAAAGAAGTCACAATGCTGTAGACACATTGGGGAGTATGTGGAAAACGTAAGCTCATTCGTAGTTCATTCACAGCCATATAAGGAGTCATTAGCATGAGGCGGTTTTAAAAAATGCGGCACTTCCTGGTTGGATATCTATCTGGGTTTCGCCTGTAACATCAGTTCTGTGGCACTCACAGACAATATCTTTGCAGTTTTGGAAACGCCAGAGTGTTTTCTTTCCAAAGCTGTCAATTATATGCATAGTCGAGTATCTTTTCGTGACAGAATATCTTGTTTAAAACGGGAACATTTTTCATCCCAAAATGTTAATAGCGCCCCCTAATGCATAACTGGGTATTACTCTCACAGCTGTAATACGCTCAAGCGGCAGGACTTAATAATGTATTTGGACAACTGACTAGGTACCCCCCTTCCCTTTCCTTTCTTTTCCGGTATCTCATTTTACAGAATAAAATATCCACTTTTCACTACGTTCAGACAACAGTATGTGATTATACAGATATACTAATCATGATATTTCAAGTTGTTCTTCTGCATAATTTAAATTGAACATTCATTTGCATGAGACAAAGTCCACTTGATCAATAGTTATTGCTCTGGTATCCTATGGTGCCACTGGTCCCAATGATGTCTGTAGTGCCACCAACTGGTCTGGTGCAGCCATCTAAGGTTGCAGTGACTTTATTTTTACGCAGCTTCTAAGGACATATATGTGACTCATTTCAGGAAACTAGGCGTATGTCGCGCGTCAAGGATTTGGCCAGGGTTGTTCCGGGTTTTGGTCACTAGATGCCCCCATTGTGCTTTTTGACCTTATGTTTTTCCCTTGTTCCCCATTATTATTTGCACCTGTGCCTCGTTTCCCCTGATTGTATTTAAACCCTTAGTTTCCCTCAGTTCTGTGCTCTGTGTTTGTATGTTAGCACCCAGCCCTAGTGTTCTGTGTATTCTTGTCGATTCCGGTGGATGCTCTTGTGGAATTCTGTTTTTGTTTTTGAGTATCTCTTGAGGCTTTTTGTGCTATTCCTACCACCTTTTGGATTTGCCATTTTTGTATTTAAGGACTTCTCCTTTTTACTTTATTAAATACACCGTCTTAAGTACTGCTGTGTCTGCCTCATCTTCTGGGTTCTGCTGACTATTCGTGGCTCAGTTGGTTAAGTGACTGTTTCTCACTCCGGAGACCCAGGTTCGTAACCGGGTCCTGACAGAAACACAGAGCCAAAAATGAACCCAGAGGCAGCCAGTTCCCAGGACCTTTTTGCCATGCTGTCCCACCACCAGGAGACTGTCCAACGCCACGAAGCCGCCCTGGTTCAGCAAGAGGCCTTAATGGCTAGACATTGTCATCTTCTGTCGGAGATGCTGACTTCCATTAAGCAAATATCTGATCGTCTTACCCCGGCAACAGTTCCCGTCCCAGTACCTCAGATTCACGTACCCATGGCAGTTAACCCCCTGGCTGAACCTCGTCTTCCACCTCCCCAACGGTTCTCAGGTGATCCAAGTGCTTGTAAAGGGTTTCTCACCCAATGTTCTCTCTCCTTTGAGCTACAACCCTCGTCGTTTCCCACCGACCGGTCTAAGATCGCTTATATCATCACCCTGCTGTCGGAAAAAGCCCTGGCCTGGGCTACTGCTGTGTGGGATGCCCATAGTTCCTGCTGTGCCAGCTACTCTGCCTTTGCTGAGGAATTCAAACGAGTGTTTCAAGGCCCAAGCAGTGGTTCTGACTCAGCCAAACAGCTCCTGACTCTCCACCAAGGTTGGCGCAGCGTGACGGACTATGCCATCCAGTTCCGCACGGTGGCAGCAGCAAGTGGCTGGAACAACGAGGCGCTCACGGTGTGCTTTCTGAAAGGCCTTTCCGACACTATCCAAGATGAACTGGCCACTCGGGAACCACCGGACAATCTCGAGTCCCTGATCAAGTTGGCCTCACGCATTGACCAGCGTCTGAGAGAGAGAGAACTCAACCGTAGACCTCTAGCCCCTATCAGTCCCAGCTCCGAGTCCCCACCTTTATCCTCGCTGGCTCCATCGGAACCCATGCAGATTGGACGCATCTCCCAGGCTGAGAGAGACCGCCGGATGAGGAGCGACGCTGTCTATATTGCGGCAAACCGGGCCATTTCCGTTCCACGTGTCCCGGGCTCCAGGGAAACGCTCTGTCCCGTACAGACCGGGGGAACTGTAACGGGAAACATAACCTCCTCCCATCCGTCCAACTCCCGTCTGCTCATTCCAGTCACCCTCTCCTGGGACAACCACAAGCTTCACCTTCAAGCCTTGGTAGACTCTGGAGCCGCAGGTAACTTCATGGATGGTGTCTGGGCGAAGGAGAATGGCGTTCCCTCTGAACCTCTAAGTGAACCCATGAGGGTCACTACATTGGATGGAAGCCCTTTGGGATCTGGACTTGTCACTCATGTCACTACCTCCTTGCGACTTTCAGTTTCACAACACCAGGAATTGATGAACTTTCATTTGATCTCCTGTTCCGAGTTCCCTCTCGTCCTTGGATACCCCTGGCTTCACAGCCATAACCCTCACATCGACTGGTCTGTGGGCACTATCAAGCAGTGGGGTCCTACGTGCCAAGCTACTTGTATTTTCCAGAATTCCCCGAGTTCTACTCCCGAGTCTTTAGAATCCATCGACCTGACCCGAGTTCCCGAGTGTTACCATGACCTCAAACTGGTGTTTAGCAAACAGAGGGCCACCATGCTACCACCCCATAGACCTTACGATTGCCCCATCGACCTGTTTCCGGGCACTTGCCCCCCAGGAGTCGGATCTTTTCCCTATCTCCACCCGAACGAGCTGCTATGGATACCTACATCAAGGACGCTCTGGAAGCAGGCCTCATGCGTCCATCCACCTCCCGGCGGGAGCAGGGGTTTTTCTTTGTGGCCAAGAAAGACGGTGGATTACGTCCTTGCATCGACTACCGGGGACTCAATGCCATAACCGTCCGTAACCGTTACCCGCTACCCCTTATGGCCACAGCCTTCGAGCTGCTCCAGGAAGCAGTTGTTTTCACTAAGCTTGACCTGCGGAACGCATACCATCTTGTGCGGATCAGACCTGGTGACGAGTGGAAGACCGCTTTCAACACGCCTACTGGTCACTATGAATACTTGGTGATGCCCTTCGGCCTGACCAACGCCCCAGCGGTGTTCCAAGCGCTCATAAACGATGTGCTTAGGGATATGCTTAACATATTTGTGTTCGTTTACTTGGATGACATCCTCATCTTTTCGAGCTCCCTTCAAGAACACACTAAGCATGTCAGACAAGTACTCAAACGCCTCCTGGACAGCCATCTGTACGTTAAGCCGGAAAAATGTGAATTCCATTCATCCCGAGTACAATTCCTGGGATTTGTAGTGGAACCCGGTCGAGTCCAAATGGACCCCAGGAAGGTAGGGGCGGTAGCGGATTGGCCCACCCCCAAATCCGTTAAGGAAGTTCAGCGTTTCCTGGGCTTCACAAACTTTTACCGCAAGTTCATCAAGAACTTCAGCTTGGTGGCAGCCCCTCTCTCAGCTTTAACCAAGGGTGGCAATGCAAGGTTTTTGTGGGGAAGAGAAGCTGAGACGGCCTTCCAAGGACTCAAGCAGCGCGTTCTCTCTGCTCCCATCCTGATACTACCGACTACGGATGAACCATTTGTGGTGGAGGTAGACGCATCAGAGGTTGGTGTTGGAGCTGTCCTGTCTCAGAGGGTGAAGACAAGAAGCTTCATCCGTGCGCTTTCTTCTCACACCGGCTTACCCCGACTGAGAGGAACTACGATGTGGGGGATCGTGAACTCCTAGCGGTTAAGATGGCATTGAAGGAATGGAGACACTGGCTCGAGGGGCTTCTCACCCGTTTCAAGTGCTTACGGACCACAAAAATCTGGAGTATATCCAGCAGGCGAAGCGGTTGAACTCTAGACAAGCTAGATGGTCTCTTTTCTTCAATCGATTCCAGTTTATCCTCACCTATCGGCCCGGGTCGAAGAATCTCAAACCGGATGCCCTGTCCCGAGTCTACGCTCCTGCCATTCGAGATGACACGGACATGCCTGTCCTTCCTGCTGCTAAGATTGTGGCTCCGATCTCGTGGCAAGTTGAGGATACCGTGAGACGTGCTCAAGCTAGCGAACCGGACCCGAAAGGAGGTCCTGCCAATCGGTTGTTTGTCCCCAAGGCAGTGAGGACTCAGGTCCTTCTGTGGGGGCACTCCTCTCGCCTCACCTGTCATCCGGGCGTAGGTCGCACCTTGGAGTTCATCCAGCGTAAGTTCTGGTGGCCTACCATAAGAGAAGACGTTGCCACTTTCGTCAATGCCTGTCCCGTGTGCTGCCAGGGCAAATCTTCTCACCTCCGCCCTCAAGGACTCCTTCACCCTTTACCTGTTCCCCACAGACCCTGGTCCCATATCTCATTGGACTTTATTACTGGACTTCCTCCATCCCATGGCAATACTACTATCCTAGTCATAATCGACAGGTTTTCAAAGGCGGCCAGGTTCGTCCCTCTGACTAAGTTACCTTCTGCCAAGGAAACGGCTGAGTTGGTAATTAATCATGTGTTCCGAGTCTTCGGCATTCCTCAAGATATGGTTTCTGACAGAGGTCCCCAGTTCGCCTCAAGGTTTTGGAAGGCCTTCTGCCAACTCATGGGGGCTTCTGCCAGTCTATCTTCAGGGTACCATCCGGAGTCCAACGGCCAAACAGAGAGGATGAATCAAGAGCTGGAAACCACCCTCCGATGTATGACTCGTGACAACCCGTCCACATGGTCATCCTTTATTGTTTGGGCCGAATACGCGCACAACACCTTGCGTTCCTCCTCCACTGGTATGTCCCCGCACGAGTGTCAGTTTGGCTATGCTCCTCCATTGTTCCCGGACCAGGAGGCAGAAGTCAGAGTGCCTTCAGCCTTGAAGTTCGTCAGACGCTGTCGGCTTATGTGGAGGAAGACCCGTCTTAATCTTATGCGTTCCTCACAGAGGTACCAACAACAAGCCAACAGACGTCGCCGTCCCGGGCCTACCCTGCGCCCCGGCCAGAGAGTCTGGCTCTCCACAAGAGACTTACATCGGTCCCTTCAAGGTTGCCAGGAGAGTTAACCCAGTTTCTTATCGCCTACACTTACCCAGATCCCTTAAGATTAATCCCACATTTCACATTTCATTGTTAAAACCTGTTGTTTTTCTCCCCTTGTCCCGGCAGACAGACCTCCCCCTCCGCCTCGTGTCATTGGAGGCCAGCCGGCTTATACCGTCCATCGGATACTGGATTCCCGCCGGGTGCAGCGGTCCTGGCAGTATCTGGTGGACTGGGAAGGCTACGGTCCCGAGGAGCGCTCCTGGGTTCCTGCCAAAGACATCCTGGACCCTGACCTCATTCGTCAGTTCAGGGCCCTCCACCCTGAGAGAGCTGGTAGGAACGTCAGGAGCCGTTCCTAGGGGGGATTCTGTCAGGATTTGGCCAGGGTTGTTCCGGGTTTTGGTCACTAGATGCCCCCATTGTGCTTTTTGACCTTATGTTTTTTCCCTTGTTCCCCATTATTATTTGCACCTGTGCCTCGTTTCCCCTGATTGTATTTAAACCCTTAGTTTCCCTCAGTTCTGTGCTCTGTGTTTGTATGTTAGCACCCAGCCCTAGTGTTCTGTGTATTCTTGTCGATTCCGGTGGATGCTCTTGTGGAATTCTGTTTTTGTTTTTGAGTATCTCTTGAGGCTTTTTGTGCTATTCCTACCACCTTTTGGATTTGCCATTTTTGTATTTAAGGACTTCTCCTTTTTACTTTATTAAATACACCGTCTTAAGTACTGCTGTGTCTGCCTCATCTTCTGGGTTCTGCTGACTATTCGTGGCTCAGTTGGTTAAGTGACTGTTTCTCACTCCGGAGACCCAGGTTCGTAACCGAGGTCCTGACA
>NW_027001077.1:0-7934 GCF_036934945.1 Oncorhynchus masou masou
TGTGGGCTGTTGGTGGCCTGTTACACTGGACTGTCAGTGGCCTGGTACGGTGGAATGTCAGTGGTCTGGTACGGTGGACTATCAGTGGTCTGGTACGGTGGACTGTCAGTGGTCTGGCACGGTGGACTGTCAGTGGTCTGGCACGGTGGACTGTCAGTGGCTTGGCATGGTGGACTGTCAGTGGCCTGGTATGTGGGCTGTTGGTGGCCTGTTACACTGGACTGTCAGTGGCCTGGTTTGGTGGGCTGTCAGTGGCCTTTGACAGTCAACTGACAGCCCACTGACAGTCCACCGTACGTGGACTGTCAGTGGCCTGGTGCGTTTGGCTCTCAGTGGCCTGGTAGGGTGGACTGTCAGGGGCCAAGCACGGTGGACTGTCAGTGGGCTCTCAGTGGTCTGGTATGGTGGACTGTCAGTGGGCTCTCAGTGGTCTGGTACCGTGGACTGTCAGTGGACTGTCAGTGGCCTGGTACGGTGGCCTGTCAGTGGTCTGGTACGGTGGACTGTCAGTGGACTGTCAGTGGCCTTGTCAGTGGTCTGGTACGGTGGACTGTCAGTGGTCTGGTACGGTGGCCTGTCAGTGGTCTGGTACGGTGGACTGTCAGTGGGCTGTCAGTGGCCTGGTACGGTGGCCTGTCAGTGGTCTGAGTACGGTGGACTGTCAGTGGGCTATCAGTGGCCTGGTACAGTGGACTGTCAGTGGTCTGGTACGGTGGACTGTCAGTGGTCTGGTACGGTGGACTGTCAGTGGTCTGGTACGGTGGACTGTCAGTGGGCTGTCAGTGGCCTGGTACGGTGGCCTGTCAGTGGTCTGGTACGGTGGACTGTCAGTGGGCTATCAGTGGCCTGGTACAGTGGACTGTCAGTGGTCTGGTGCGGTGGACTGTCAGTGGGCTATCAGTGGCCTGGTACAGTGGACTGTCAGTGGTCTGGTACGGTGGACTGTCAGTGGTCTGGTACGGTGGTCTGTCAGTGGTCTGGTACGGTGGACTGTCAGTGGTCTGGTACGGTGGACTGTCAGTGGTCTGGTACGGTGGACTGTCAGTGGACTGTCAGTGGCCTTGTCAGTGGTCTGGTACGGTGGACTGTCAGTGGTCTGGTACAGTGGACTGTCAGTGGACTGGTACGGTGGACTGTCAGTGGTCTGGTACGGTGGACTGTCAGTGGTCTGGTACGGCGGACTGTAAGTGGTCTGGAACGGTGGACTGTCAGTGGTCTGGTACGTTGGACTGTCAGTGGGCTATCAGTGGCCTGGTACAGTGGACTGTCAGTGGTCTGGTACGGTGGACTGTCAGTGGCCTGGTACGGTGGACTGTCAGTGGCCTGGTACGGTGGACTGTCAGTGGACTGTCAGTGGCCTTGTCAGTGGTCTGGTGCGGTGGACTGTCAGTGGTCTGGTACGGTGGACTGTCAGTGGTCTGGTACGGAGGACTGTAAGTGGTCTGGTAGGGTGGCCTGTCAGTGGCCTGGTACAGAGGACTGTAAGTGGTCTGGTAGGGTGGACTGTCAGTAGACTGTCAGTGGCCTTGTCAGTGGTCTGGTACGGTGGACTGTCAGTGGTCTGGTACGGTGGACTGTCAGTGGCCTGTTACGGTGGACTGTCAGTGGCCTGGAACGGTGGACTGTCAGTGGCTTGGCATGGTGGACTGTCGGTGGCCTGGTATGTGGGCTGTCGGTGGCCTGGTACACTGCACTGTCAGTGACCTGGTTTGGTGGGCTGTCAGTGGCCTTGTACGGTGGACTGTCAGTGGACTGTCAGTGGACTGTCAGTGGCCTGGTGCGGTGGACTGTCAGCGGCCTGGTACGGTGGACTGTCAGTGGGCTCTCAGTGGTCTGGTATGGTGGACTGTCAGTGGGCTCTCAGTGATCTGGTACCGTGGACTGTCAGTGGACTGTCATTGGGCTGGTACGGTGGACTGTCAGTGGCCTGGTACGCTGGACTGTCAGTGGCCTGGTACGCTGGACTGTCAGTGGGCTCTCAGTGATCTGGTACCGTGGACTGTCAGTGGACTGTCATTGGGCTGGTACGGTGGACTGTCAGTGGCCTGGTACGGTGGACTGTCAGTGGCCTGGTACGCTGGACTGTCAGTGGCCTGGTACGCTGGACTGTCAGTGGGCTCTCAGTGGTCTGGTATGGTGGACTGTCAGTGGGCTCTCAGTGATCTGGTACCGTGGACTGTCAGTGGACTGTCATTGGGCTGGTACGGTGGACTGTCAGTGGCCTGGTACGCTGGACTGTCAGTGGGCTCTCAGTGGTCTGGTACGGTGGACTGTCAGGGGCCTGGTACGGTGGACTGTCAGTGGTCTGGTACTGTGGACTGTCAGGGGCCTGGTACGGTGGACTGTCAGTGGGCTCTCAGTGGTCTGGTATGGTGGACTGTCAGTGGACTGTCAGTGGCCTGGTACGGTGGACTGTCAGTGGTCTGGCACGGTGGTCTGGTACGGTGGACTGTCAGTGGTCTGGTACGGTGGACTGTCAGTGGTCTGGTACGGTGGACTGTCAGTGGTCTGGTACGGTGGACTGTCAGTGGTCTGGTACGGTGGACTGTCAGTGGTCTGGTACGGTGGACTGTCAGTGGTCTGGTACGGTGGACTGTCAGTGGTCTGGTACGGTGGACTGTCAGTGGCCAGTCCAGGGCTGGATGGCATACCAGTGGAGATATACAAAACGCCAGGGCTGGATGGCATACCAGTGGAAGTATACCAAACTCCAGGGCTGGATGGCATACCAGTCGAGATATACAAAACTCCAGGGCTGGATGGCATACCAGTGGAGATATACAAAACTCCAGGGCTGGATGGCATACCAGTGGAAGTATACAAAACTCCAGGGCTGGATGGCATACCAGTGGAGATATACAAAACTCCAGGGCTGGATGTCATACCAGTGGAGATATACAAAACTCCATGGCAGGATGGCATACCAGTGGAAGTATACCAAACTCCAGGGCTGGATGTCATACCAGTGGAGATAAACAAAACTCCAGGGCTAGATGGCATACCAGTGGATGTATACCAAACTCCAGGGCTGGATGGCATACCAGTGGAGATATACAAAACTCCAGGGCTGGATGGCATCCCAGTGGAAGTATACCAAACTCCAGGGCTGGATGGCATACCAGTGGAGATATACAAACCTCCAGGGCTGGATGACATACCAGTGGAAGTATACCAAACTCCAGGGCTGGATGGCATACCAGTGGAGATATACAAAACTCCAGGGCTGGATGACATACCAGTGGAGATATACAAAACTCCAGGGCTGGATGGCATACCAGTGGAAGTATACCAAACTCCAGGGCTGGATGGCATACCAGTGGAGATAAACAAAACTCCAGGGCTGGATGGCATACCAGTGGATGTATACCAAACTCCAGGGCTGGATGGCATACCAGTGGAGAAAAACAAAATTCCAGGGCTGGATGGCATACCAGTGGATGTATACCAAACTCCAGGGCTGGATGGCATACCAGTGGAGATATACAAAACTCCAGGGCTGGATGACATACCAGTGGAGATATTCAAAACTCCAGGGCTGGATGGCATACCAGTGGAGATATACAAAACTCCAGGGCTGGATGACATACCAGTGGAGATATTCAAAACTCCAGGGCTGGATGGCATACCAGTGGAGATATACAAAACTCCAGGGCTGGATGACATACCAGTGGAGATATACAAAACTCCAGGGCTGGATGACATACCAGTGGAAGTATACCAAACTCCAGGGCTGGATGGCATACCAGTGGAAGTATACCAAACTCCAGGGCTGGATGACATACCAGTGGAGATATACAAAACTTTATTTGATATACTCAGAGGACCATTATTATCATGTTTTAACCACTCCTATATAAATGGTAGATTATCAGACAGGCAACAACAAGGTCTATTACTGAAACAGGATCCATGTGGTGTAAATACAAAGATCCAGTCCGTTTAAAAAGTGGGAGACCTCTTACACTTCATTGTTGTGATGCAAAATGCTTGGAGCATAGAATTAAAAAAGTATTGTCAGATATTTTTCATCCCAATCAGACAGGTTTTTTACATGGACAAAACATTGGAGATAATATAAGACAAGTACTGGAAACAATGGAATACTATGAAATATCGGGGACACCAGGCCTTGTTTTCATAGCTGATTTTGAAAAGGCTTTTGATAAAGTACGACTATATATAAATGCATAGAATATTTCAATTTGGGGAATCTCTTATAAAATGTATCTATAGTAACCCCAGGTGTAAAATAGTAAATAATGGCTACATCTCCTCTTTAGAGGAGTTTAACAAGGTTGTCCACTATCAACATATCTATTTATTATTGCCATTGAAATGTTTGCTGTTAAAATTAGATCAAACAATAATATTAATGGATTAGAATTCCGTGGCTGAAAACCAAATGTGTCCGTGTACACGGATGATTCATGCAAATTTTACATTACCGTGTAGTTTACCGATTAAATGGTCTGACGGAGATGTGGACATACTCTGTACACAAATCGCAAAAGAAAGAAATGATCTCACTCCAATACATTTTTATAGAAAGTTAGCAAAAATAGATAAGATCTTGCTGCCATGGAAAGGAAAATACCTATTTTATAATCTATAATAATAAAATAATCTATTTGTGGAAAAATCACCCTGATTAACTGTTTAGTCAAACCACAGCACATTTGTTTACACCCAGTGACCTGCATTTTGAATTATTTGAACAACAAATATTCAATTTTATTTGGAATGGCAAGCTAGACAAAATTAAAAGGCCTATTTATATAACGAATATGAATTCGGAGGGCAGAAATGATTAAATATTAAAGCATTAGACCTCTCACTAAAGGCATCAATCATACAAAAGTTATACTTAAATTGGTAGGAATGTCTCATCCTATGTTCAAGAATGGCCTTCTTCCCTTTATTCAGATTACACCTGCTCACTTTTGGATGTTTGAAAAGGAAATCATCTCCAAAATATCGTTATTTTTTAAACAAGCCTTATATGGGGGGTTGGAAATGATGCAGACAATTACATTGATGGACGCAGCACTCTTTCCACAATTACATTGATGGACGCAGCACTCTTTCCACAATTACATTGATGGACGCAGCACTCTTTCCACAATTACATTGATGGACGCAGCACTCTTTCCACAATTACATTGATGGACGCAGCACTCTTTCCACAATTACATTGATGGACGCAGCACTCTTTCCACAATTACATTGATGGACGCAGCACTCTTTCCACAATTACATTGATGGACGCAGCACTCTTTCCACAATTACATTGATGGACACAGCACTCTTTCCACAATTACATTGATTGATCTTTCCACAATATTAACCTGTTGGAACTCTAGAGGCGCAATTTCATTTTTGGATGAAAAACGTTCCCGTTTTAAACAAGATATTTTGTCACAAAAAGATGCTCGACTATGCATATAATTGCTACTGTTCGAAAGAAAACACTCTGACGTGTCCAGAAATACAAAGATCTTCTCTGTGCGTGCCCTTTAACGTGAGCTTCAGGCAAAACCAAGATGAGATGGCATCCAGGAAATGACAAGGATTTTTGAGGCTCTGTTTGTCATGATCTCCTTATATGGCTGTGAACGCAAGAGGAATGAGTCTGCCCTTTCTGTCGTTTCCCCAAGGTGTCTGCAGCATTGTGACGTATTTGTAGGCAGATCATTGGAAGATTGACCATAAGAGACCACATTTACCACGTGTCCGCCCGGTGTCCTGCGCCGAAATTGGTGCGCAAAAGTCACCTGCCAGTATTTTTCCAAACAACACAGAGAGTAAAGCAAGCTTCCACGAACTGCATGTCAATGAAGAGATATGTGAAAAAACACCTTGAGGACTGATTCCAAACAACGTTTGCCATGTTTCGGTCGATATTATGTAGTTAATCCGGAAAAAGTTTTACGTTGTAGGTGACTGCATTTTCGGTTCGTTTCAGTAGCCAGGCGCAATGTAGAAAGCGGAACGATTTCTCCTACACACAGACGCTTTCAGGAAACACTGCGCATTTGGTGTGTAACTGAGAGTCTCATTGAAAACATCCGAAGCTCTTCAAAGTTAATGATTTTATTTATTTGGTTATCTGGCTTTTGTGAAAATGTTGCGTGCTACATGCTACACAAAATGCATTGCTAGCTTTGCATACTCTTACACAAATTAGTCAATTTCTATGGTTCAAAAGCATATTTTGAAAATCTGAGATGACAGTGTTGTTAAGAAAAGGCTAAGCTTGAGAGCAAACGCATTATTTTAATTTTATTTGCGATTTTCAGAAATCGTTAATGTTGCGTTATGCTAATGAGCCTGAGGCTTTAGTCACAAACCCGGATCCGGGATGGGGAGTTTCAAGAAGTTAAAGAGCACATTATTGCACTCTCTGTTTCCTGCGTCTGACTCCACACCCACGACACCCGGAGCGTTACAGTAGGCCTTGAAATACATCCACAGGTACACTCCAATTGATTCAAATGATGTCAATTAGCCAATCAGAAGCTTCTAAAGCCATTACATAATTTTCTAGAATTTTCTAAGCTGTTTAAAGGCAAAGTCAACTTGGTGTATGCAAACTTCTGACCCAGTGGAATTCTGATACAGTGAATTATAAGTGAAAAAATCTGTCTGTGAACAATTGTTGGAAATATTACTTGTGTCATGCACAAAGTAGATGTCTTGACTGACTTTCCAAAAACTATAGTTTGTTAAAACATGAAATTTGTTGAAAAACGAGTATTAATGACTCCAACCTAAGTGTAGGTAAACTTCCAACTTCAACTGTATATAGTGTGTATATATTCTAGTGAATGTGTATATAGTGTGTATATATAGCCTAGTGAGTGTGTATATAGTGTGTCTGTATAGTCTAGTGAGTGTGCATATAGTGTGTATATATAGTCTAGTGAGTGTGTATATAGTGTGTATATATAGTCTAGTGAGTGTGTATATAGTGTGTATATATAGTCTAGTGAGTGTGTATATATAGTGTGTATATAGACTAGTGAGTGTGTATATAGTGTGTATATATAGCCTAGTGAGTGTGTATATAGTGTGTATATATAGTCTAGTGAGTGTGTATATAGTGTGTATATATAGTCTAGTGAGTGTGTATATAGTGTGTATATATAGTCTTTTGAGATTAATATAGTGTGTATATAGTCTAGTGAGTGTGTGTATATAGTCTGTATATATAGTCTAGTGGGTGTGTATATAGTGTATATATATGATACAAAGTGAGTGTGTATATAGTGTGTATATATAGTCTGGTAGTACGTATATAGTATTGTATATATAATCCCAGTAGTGTGTATATAGTGTGTATATATAGTCTAGTGAGTGTGTATATAGTGTATATATAGTCTAGTGAGTGTGTATATGGTGTATATATAGTCCAGTGAGTGTGTATATAGTGTGTATATATAGTCTAGTGAGTGTGTATATAGTGTGTATATATAGTCCAGTGAGTGTGTATATAGTGTGTATATATAGTCTAGTGAGTGTGTATATAGTGTGTATATATAGTCTAGTGAGTGTGTATATAGTGTGTATATATAGTCTAGTGAGTGTGTATATAGTGTGTATATATAGTCTAGTGAGTGTGTATATAGTGTGTATATATAGTCTAGTGAGTGTGTATATAGTGTGTATATATAGTCTAGTGAGTGTGTATATAGTGTGTATATATAGTCTAGTGAGTGTGTATATAGTGTGTATATATAGTCTAGTGAGTGTGTATATAGTGTGTATATATAGTCTAGTGAGTGTGTATATAGTGTGTATATATAGTCTAGTGAGTGTGTATATAGTGTGTATACTTACTGTTATATAGTGAGTGATTAAGATTGAATCCTACTACACCGGCTCTGACCCTCGTCGGATGTGGCAGGGCTTGAAAACTCTCCCGGACTTCAAGAGGT
>NW_027001078.1:0-7933 GCF_036934945.1 Oncorhynchus masou masou
ACAGGTTGAAAATGTCAATGAAGCCACTTGCCAGTTGGTCAGCGCATGATCAGAGTACACGTCCTGGTAATCAGCCCTGCGGCCTTATGAATATTGACCTGTTTAAAGGTCTTAATCACATCGGCTGTGGAGAGAGTGATTATACAGTCTTCCGGAAAAGCTGGTGCTCTCATGCATGTTTCAGTATTATTTGCCTCGAAGCGAGCATAGAATTATTTAGCTCGTCCGCTAGGCTTGTGTCACTGGGCAGCTCTCGATTGTGCTTCTCTTTATAGTCTGTAATGGTTTTGTAGTCTGCAAGCCCTGCAACATCCGACGAGCGTCAGAGCCGGTGTAGTATGATTCAATCTTAGTCTTGTATTGACACTTTGCCTGTTTGATGGTTCGTCGGAGGGCATAGCGGGATTTATTATAAGCTTCCGCGTTAGAGTCCCAAGCCTTGAAAGTGGCAGCTCTTCCCTGTAGCTCAGTGTGGATGTTGCCTGTAATCCATGGCTTCTGGTTGGGGCATGTGCAAATTCAGTGTGGGGACGACGTCATCGATGCACTTATTGATGAAACCAATGACTGATGTGGTGTACTCCTCAATGCCATTGGAGGAATCCCAGAACTAATTCCAGTCTGTGCTGGCAAGACAGTCCTGTAGCTTAGCATTTTCTTCATCTGAACACTTTTTATTGATCGAGTCACTGGTGCTTCCTGCTTTAATTTTTGTTTGTAAGCTGGAATCAGGAGTATAGAATTATGGTCAGATTTGCCAAATGGAGGGCAAGGGGGAGCTTTGTATGCGTCTCTGTGTGTGGAGTAAAGGTGGTCCAGAGTTTCTTCCCTCTGGTTGCACATTTGAATATGCTCATATAAATTTGGTAAGACTGATTTAAGCTTCAGTTAAAGTCCCCGGCCACTTGGAGCGCCGCCTCTGGGTGAGCGTTTTCCTGTTTGCTTATGGCGGATAGCAGCTCATTGAGTATGGTCTTAGTGCCAGCCTCAGTCTGTGGTGGTATGTAGACTGCTACGGAAAATACAGATTAAACCTCTCAAGGTAGGTAGTGTGGTCTACAGCTTATCATGAGATACTCTACCTCAGGCGAGCTTAACCTCAAGACGTCCCTTGTCTTACAAGATGCCGCTGTTCCATCCTGCCGATACAGCGTATAACAAGCCAGTTGTATGTTGATAATGTTGTCGTTCAGCCACAACTCCGTGAAGCATAAGATATTACAGTTTTGAATATTCTGTTGGTAGTTTAGTCTTCTGCATAGGTCATCGATTTAATTTTCCACAGATTGCGCGTTTGCTAGCAGAATGGAAGGCAGTGGGGGTTTATTCAATCGCCTACAAATTCTCAGAAGGCTGCCCGCCCTCCGGCCCCTTTTTCTACACCGTATCTTCACGAAAATGATGGGGATCTAGGCCTGTTCCCCTGAAAGAAGTATGTCATTCACGTCAGACTCGTTAAAGGAAAAAAAAAATTCTGCCAGATCGTGGTGAGTAATCTCAGTTCTGATGTCCAGAAGTTATTTTCAGTCATAAGAGATTGTAGCAGCAACATTATGTACAAAATAAGTTGCAAAGAAATTAACAAAAAAACAATCGGATAAGAACACGTAAAACGTCAACCTTCTTCTCCGGCGCCATCTTAACATCACCCTGCTCGTGATGATTCGGTTTGTCTCCTCAACGAGGTGAAATTAAAAGCAGTAACGCGTCAGCTCGGGAGGCCCCTATATATTTACTTGTTATATTTTTTTATACTTTTTATTACTTTTTATTATTAAACCTTTTGATGCGTACAATCACATACTGGTGCACCTTGTACTGGGGACATTAAATGGCCATTAAATATGCAGTTTTGTCACACAACACAATGCCACAGATGTCTCACATTTTGAGGGAGCATACAATTGGCATGCTGGCTCCAGGAATGACCACCAGAGCTGTTGCCAGATACTTTAATGTTAATTTCTCTACCATAAGCCACCTAGAGAATTTGGCAGTACATCCAACTGACCTCACAACCGCAGACCACGTGTATGACATCGTGGGAACGAGCGGTTTGCAATTGTATTTGTGACCTGTTTCAGGAAACTATGCATATGTCGCAGGTCACTACTTCACAGGAGGGCCGTTTGAACGTAATTTATTATTTTGAACAAAATGCGTATTTTGGCAGAAATGCCTTCTCAAACATGTTTACTTTCATGTGCTTGAACAACAAACTTGTATGCCATCTCTAACTATGAATAGAATTGTTAAATTACGAGCCTAGTTGGTTTAGCCACAGAAAAAGAGGGGCAACCTTCCCGCTACCCATGATTGGCTGGGATAATGAGTTGGCTGGACATGCCGAGAGTTGAGTTTGTATTGGTCTTCCATATAGCACACCTCTGTCTATTTGAGCTGGTCAGAATGTCTAGGTAATCCTGTCTAACGCTGCTTTAAAAAAAACTATTGTGTAGTAAAACTTCATAAGTGTTGCTTTCCACTTTCTGGATTGATTTTGTGTGTGAAAGCTAAGGAGATGGAGACAACACCTGTCTCTGGTTTACATCTTCAAACTAAGGGCAACCGTGGCATCCGACAGGAGACGCACACGTCCATCCATGAACGATGTATACAGGTAAGATAGTCTAGCTAGCTACATTTTCAGATATTACACGTTTCTAATTTTGACACAAAGTGGTTTCATTTCAAGTTAAAGTGTACTGTTAGGTAGCTAGCTAACATTAGCAGGCTGGCTCCCTAGCTAACATTACGTGTTTGATCTTATTATTCATATCTCAGAGATTTGCTTGGCTAGCTATTGCTTAAATGTTACCTAGATAACATTGAACCTGGTTGGTTAGCTAGCTACATGTCTTAACAAAAGTCTCCACTATGCAGGTAACCATTTCGATTTCGTGTGCGTTCGTAAATTCTGTCTGGCCATCTACTCCGATTTCAGAGCACACGAGTCTAAGTGTGCCAGAGCGCAGAATAACTGATGAATTTCCGAATAACCGACACCTGTTGAATATGGCCAGTGTCAGTAAATGTTGACAAAAAAGCGTAATTCAATTGTTGCCAGCAGCACAGTTACAGTCACCAACACTCTGGATGACATGAAAACAGCCTAACCATGGGTATGGGTGTTTTCTCATTTGTGTCTGGAAGTAGCTAGCCAATGTTAGACAGTTACCTTTGGTACTTGACTGCCGTTGTGAGGTCAGAACGTTTGGATCAACCCTACTCATCGGCCAGAGCTTCCATTGTGCGCTCTGAGAGCGAAATTGACAATCTGAAACACTAACCAATGCTCAGGATAACATAACAGTCTAAACATTCAAAGGCCATTTTCTCAAAAGTGAGTTTTCAAGTTTCTCAACTTTCAAAGCATAATTACTTTCCCATTGTCCCTCTGCTATAGTGTATGATTTTCCATTTTGTAGCTCTGAGTCTCTACTTTCATCCCATGTAAAAAACACAATTTCTTCTACATAACACCGATTTGAGCCGGTCAGTCACATTTTACTGATTTCCTCATACAGTGCCTTCGGAAAGTATTCAGACCCTTTAGCATTTTTCACATTTTGTTACGTTGCAAAAACAATCTCAGCAATCAACACAGAATACCCCTAATGATAAAGTGAAAACTGTTTTAGATTTTTTTGCAAATGTATTAACAATAAAAAACTGAAATTTCTTATTTAAATATGTATTCAGACCCTTTGCTATGAGACTCGAAGTTGTGCTCAGGTGCATCCTGCTTCCATTGATCATCCTTGTTTCTACGACTTGATTGGAGTCCACCTGTGGTAAATTGGACATGATTTGGAAAGGCACGCACCTGTCTATATAAGGTCCCACAGTTGACCGTGCAGGTTAGAGCAAAAAACCAAGTCGTGAGGTCAAAGGAACTGTCTGTTGAGCTCTGAGACAGGATTGTGTCGAGGCACAGATGGGGGGCAAACACAGGAGATTCAAAATAAAACCCCTGAAATGGGGATCTTAGCTAGCAGCCAGTCCTGACAGAAAAACGTAACTCTTGGCAGACACTGATAGTCTTTGAGTATAGATATAATGTCCGATTTCAATAGGAAACGCCTCACTGATGAGGAGATACGAAAAATATTAAGTAATTCTGATGAACAATCTGTGTATGAGAGTGAGTCGGATCAATCAGATAGTCCTGAGGATTATCTGCCCCCCAACCTTCTAGGAAACTAACAGGTATGCCCATTATCATAAAACCCAAGGCTCTCTTCAAATGTATCAAAATTCAGAATGCCTTAAGCCTACTAAATATACATATTTGTTTGCAGGTATTCTCTTGAAATGAAAGAAAAGACTGCCCCTGGTGTAAAAGGGAAGCTCTCAAAATGGGTGAACACATACCATCGGTGAAATGTGTACCTTCCTTGTGTACCTTCCTTCAGTGATGCTGATGGGGCTCGTGAAGAAGGGCTCTTTGAGGGACTACTGGTCCACTGACCCGATGCTGCAGACCCTTTTTCTCCCAGGACGGCTTCCTTGTCTTGCGCTCCACTTTGTGAACAACGCCACTGCCAACAGAATTAGGTAATGTCCTGGGCAGCTTCACCAGGGCATTTGGAAGAGTGTTTGTTTCTCACAAGGACCGATGAGTCTCTCATGGCTTGGAAAGGAAGGCTTGTAATTCCGCCAATACATCCCATCAATGCGCCACAGATTTGGAGTCAAGTTCTTTGTTTTATGTGACTGTCTGACAGGATATGTACAGGACCTCAAATCAAAATAAAATAAAATAAAATCAAATTTTATTTGTCACATACACATGGTTAGCAGATGTTAATGCGAGTGGAGGCGAAATGCTTGTGCTTCTAGTTCCGACAATGCAGTAATAACCAACAAGTAATCTAACTAACAATTCCAAAACTACTGTCTTATACACAAGTGTAAGGGATAAAGAATATGTACATAAAGATATGAATGAGTGATGGTACAGAGCAGCATAGGCAAGATACAGTAGATGGTATCGAGCACAGTATACATATGAGATGAGTATGTAAACAAAGTGGCATAGTTAAAGTGGCTAGTGATACATGTATTACATAAAGATGCAGTGGATGATATAGAGTACATTATATACGTATACATATGAGATGAATAATGTAGGGTATGTAAACATTATATTAGGTAGCATTGTTTAAAGTGGCTAGTGATATATTTTACATCATTTTCCCATCAATTACCATCATTAAAGTGGCTGGAGTTGAGTCAGTGTGTTGGCAACCTCTCAATGTTAGTGGTTGCTGTTTAACAGTCTGATGACCTTGAGATAAAGCTGTTTTTCAGTCTCTCGGTCCCAGCTTTGATGCACCTGTGCTGACCTCGCCTTCTGGATGATAGCGGGGTGAACAGGCAGTGGCTCGGGTGGTTGTTGTCCTTGATGATCTTTATGGCCTTCCTGTAACATCGGGTGGTGTAGGTGTCCTGGAGGGCAGGTAGTTTTGCCCCCGGTGATGCGTTGTGCAGACCTCACTACCCTCTGGAGAGCCTTACGGTTGTGGGCGGGGCAGTTTCCATACCAGGGTGATACAGCCCGCCAGGATGCTCTCGGTGTGCATCTGTAGAAGTTTGTAGGTGCTTTTGGTGACAAGCCGAGATTTCTTCAGCCTCCTGAGGTTGAAGAGGCGCTGCTGCGCCTTCTTCACGATGCTGTCTGTGTGGGTGGACCAATTCAGTTTGTCTGTGATGTATGCCGAGGGGAACTTAAAACTTACTACCCTCTCCACTACTGTTCCATCGATGTGGATAGGGGGTTGTTCCCTCTGCTGTTTCCTGAGGTCCACAATCATCTCCTTAGTTTTGTTGACGTTGAGTGTGAGTTATTTTCCTGACACCACACTCCGGGAGCCCTCACCTCCTCCTGTAGGCCGTCTGTGTGTCGTTGGTGATCAAGCCTACCACTGTTGTGTCGTCCGCAAACTTGATGATTGAGTTGGAGGCGTGCGTGGCCACGCAGTCGTGGGTGAACAGGGAGTACGGGAGAGGGCTCAGAACGCACCCTTGTGGGGCCCCAGTGTTGAGGATCAGCGGGGGTGGAGATGTTGCTGCCTACCCTTACGCACCTGGGGGCGGCCCGTCAGGAAGTCCAGTACCCAGTTGCACAGGGCGGGGTCGAGACCCAGGGTCTCGGAAGCTTGATGACGAGCTTGGAGGGTACTATGGTGTTAAATGCCGAGCTGTAGTCGATGAACAGCATTCTCACATAGGTATTCCTCTTGTCCAGATGGGTTAGGGCAGTGTGCAGTGTGGTTGAGATTGCATCGTCTGTGGACCTATTTGGGCGGTAAGCAAATTAGAGTGGGTCTAGGGTGTCAGGTAGGGTGGAGGTGATATGACTAGTCTCTCAAAGCACTTCATGATGACGGAAGTGAGTGCTACGGGGCGGTAGTCGTTTAGCTCAGTTACCTTAGCTTTCTTGGGAACAGGAACAATGGTGGCCCTCTTGAAGCATGTGGGAACAGCAGACTGAGATAGGGATTGATTGAATATGTCCGTAAACACACCAGCCAGCTGGTCTGCGCATGCTCTGAGGGCGCGGCTGGGGATGCCGTCTGGGCCTGCAGCCTTGTGAGGGTTAACACGTTTAAATGTTTTACTCACCTCGGCTGCAGTGAAGGAGAGTCCTGATCATCTACACAGGCGCCACCACAGATATAAGGCTTTTTGAGGGTCTTGGCATATCTGGATCAGTGGTGATCCCCATTCTGCAGGCTTACCTCAGAAAGGGGCACACTGTGTTTGTGGGCAGCTGGTACAGTAGCCCTACCCTTTCCCAGAACCTTATGAGGGAGAACACAGGGGCCCATTGCACAGTGAGATCCAATAGGAAGGGGATGCCTATATTCAAAAAGAAAATGAGCAAGGGGGAGGTGGAGTTCCAAACAAACAGGGAGGTAATGGCAGTAAAATGGCACGACAAACCCATGTTCTGTCCACACCTCCAAAATATCGGACACAGGAAAACTGGACTATGACACCAGAGAGAGGAAAATGAAGAGAGACTGTGTCTTGGAGCACAACAAGACGATAGGAGCAGTTGACAAAGTGCACATGCAGAACCATTTTGTTGAGTGTGCCAGAAAGTCCCTTAAAAGGTACAAGATATATAGCTCTCCAATGACCACATTGTCCACCGGCAGGTCACAGCACAGGTGATCTTGTCCCAGCAATACAGGATAAATCTGATGCGGCAGGCTCCTTGAGGACCACCACACTCCTCATTGTCCGTCTGCTGGGGGCCGGCCTGCCTCGTACAAACCTCTACGCCTCACTGGACTCCATTTTCCAAGTGATGTCCCTCAGACCACCCTGCAAGGAAAAAGCACAAGGAGGTATTGCAAGGTCTGTCTACAATCTACCCGACGACAGAAACAAAGGCAATTGACCAAGTACATGTGTGAACCATGTGACACAGCCTTGTCTGCAGTGCCTTACTTTGGTGAGTATCACACTCTGAAGCACTACTAAATTGAAAGTAGGCTTATAGTGGCTGATACAATTGTTGCTTTATGCTGATACTTAAAAAATATATAATTGTAAAATGTATTGAAATGTATGACTTGAGGTGTTTGATGGGGGTGATTGGTGGGGGTGATTGGGGAAATGTTCTCCCCAAAACATATATGTAACACATGCTTGCCTGAAATTAAATACTTTGTTTGACTCCTGCATTCTATTTCTGAACTGAAACAGAACAAGAAAAGTATGTAATCAACAATTGTATTGAAATGTATGACTTGATGTGTTTCTCTTAATTTTTTAAAAACCTTTTTTTAACAAGGCAAGTCAGTTAAGAACAAATTCTTATTTTCAATGACAGCCTGGGACCAGTGGGTTAACTGCTAGTTCAGGGGCAGAACGACAGATTTGAACCTTGTCAGCTCGGGGATTTGAACTGTGCACCCGT
>NW_027001079.1:0-7933 GCF_036934945.1 Oncorhynchus masou masou
GTAGTAGTAGTGGTGGTAGTAGTGGTAGTAGTGGTAGTAGTGGTAGTAGTGGTAGTAGTGGTAGTAGTGGTAGTAGTAGTAGTAGTAGTGGTAGTAGTGGTAGTAGTAGTAGTGGTAGTAGTAGTAGTGGTAGTAGTAGTAGTAGTAGTAGTGGTAGTAGTAGTAGTAGTGGTAGTAGTAGTAGTAGTGGTAGTAGTGGTAGTGGTAGTAGTGGTAGTAGTAGTGGTAGTAGTGGTAGTAGTAGTAGTAGTGGTAGTAGGAGTGGTAGTAGTAGTAGTAGTAGTAGTAGTAGTGGTAGTAGTAGTAGTAGTAGTAGTAGTAGTAGTAGTAGTAGTATCTCAGATATAATATTTCTGGTAGTGGTAGTAGTAGTAGCAGGCTCCCAGACCTCTTCCTCCCTCTCAGATAGATGTATTACCTGTAGTAGTAAGACCCCAGACCTCTCCTCTTCCTCCCTCTCACCTCTCAGATAGAGGTATTACCTGTAGTACTAAGACCCCAGACCTCTCCTCTTCCTCCTTCTCAGATAGAGGTATTACCTGTAGTACTAAGACCCCAGACCTCTCCTCTTCCTCCCTCTCAGATAGAGGTATTGCCTGTAGTACTAAGACCCCAGACCTCACTCCTCTTCCTCCCTCTCACCTCTCAGATAGAGGTATTACCTGTAGTACTAAGACCCCAGACCTCTCCTCTTCCTCCCTCTCTCAGATAGAGGTATTACCTGTAGTACTAAGACTAGACCTCTCCTCTTCCTTCCTCTCACCTCTCCCAGATAGAGGTATTACCTGTAGTACTTAAGACCCCAGACCTCTCCTCTTCCTCCTCTCACCTCTCCAGATAAGGGGTATTACCTGTAGTACTAAGACCCCAGACCTCTCCTCTTCCTCCCTCTCACCTCTCAGATAGAGGTACCTGAGCCACTAAGACCCCAGACCTCTCCTCTTCCTCCTCTCCTCTCCAGAGGAGGTATTACCTGTAGTACTAAGACCCCAGACCTCTCCTCTTCCTCCCTCTCACCTCTCAGAGGGGGAGGTATTACCTGTAGTAAGACCCCAGACCTCTCCTCTTCCTCCCTCTCACCTCTCAGATAGAGGTATTGCCTGTACTAAGGCCCCCAGACTCTCCTCTTCCTCCCTCTCACCTCTCAGATAGAGGTATTACCTGTATTACTAAGACCCCCAGACCTCTCCTCTTCCTCCCTCTCACCTCTCAGATAGAGGTATTACCTGTATGAGTACTAAGACCCCAGACCTCTCCTCTTCCTCCCCTCTCACCTCTCAGAGGTATTACCTGTAGTACTAAGACCCCAGACCTCCTCTTGCCTCCCTCTCACCTCTCAGATAGAGGTATTACCTGTATTGCTAAGACCCCAGACCTCTCCTCTTCCTCCCTCTCACCTCTCAGATAGAGGTATTACCTGTAGTACTAAGACCCCAGACCTCTCCTCTTCCTCCCTCTCACCTCTCAGATAGAGGTATTACCTGTAGTAGTAAGACCCCAGACCTCTCCTCTTCCTCCCCTCTCAGATAGAGGTATTACCTGTAGTACTAAGACCCCAGACCTCTCCTCTTCCTCCCTCTCACCTCTCAGATAGAAGTATTTCCTGTAGTAGTAAGACCCCTGGTCGCAGTGCTCCACAGATCGTTTGGCCCTATCAGCATGCTGTCCCTGTCCGTCTTTGAGACTCCAGCCACGGACACCCCGGCGTTGGTGAGGTGGGGGAGAGAGGTCTTGAGGGCCCCCTCACTCTGAGCCACTTCCCCCCAGAGCCACTGGAGGCTGCCCCACTGCCTATACTGCCACTGCGAGAAGGGGAGCGTAACGATTAGTATGGAAGTATTGAGGGGAGGAATGCGTCAGTATGGAGGTATTGAGGGGGGAGGAGTAGCATCAGTATGGAGGTATTGAGGGGAGGAGTAACGTCACTATGGTATTGAGGGGGAGGAGTCACGTCACTATGGAGGCATTATTGAGGGGAGGAGTCACGTCAGTATGGAGGTATTGAGGGGGAGGAGTCACGTCAGTATGGAGGTATTGAGGGGAGGAGTCACGTCAGTATGGAGGTATTGAGGGGAGGAGTAACGTCAGTATGGAGGTATTGAGGGGAGGAGTAACGTCACTATGGAGGTATTGAGGGGGAGAGTCACGTCAGTATGGAGGTATTGAGGGGGGAGGAGTCACGTCAGTATGGAGGTATTGAGGGGAGGAGTCACGTCAGTATGGAGGTATTGAGGGGAGAGTCACGTCAGTATGGAGGTATTGAGGGGGAGGAGTCACGTCAGTATGGAGGTATTGAGGGGAGGAGTCACGTCAGTATGGAGGTATTGAGGGGAGGAGTAACGTTAGTATGGAGGTATTGAGGGGGAGGAGTACCGTTAGTATGGAGGTATTGAGGGGGAGGAGTACCGTTAGTATGGAAGTATTGAGGGGGAGGAGTCCGTCAGTATGGAAGTATTGAGGAGGAGTGCCGTCGGTATGGAGGTATTGAGGGGAGGAGTAACGTCAGTATGGAGGTATTGAGGGGGAGGAGTAACGTCAGTATGGAGGTATTGAGGGGGAGGAGTAACGTCAGTATGGAGGGGGAGGAGTCACGTCAGTATGGAGTTATTGAGGGGGAGGAGTAACGTTAGTATGGAGGTATTGAGGGGGAGGAGTAACATTAGGGGGAGGAGTAACGTTAGGGGGAGGAGTAACGTTAGGGGGAGGAGTAACGTTAGTATGGAGGTATTGAGGGGGAAAATGTGTGTTTTATGACGTGTTTGAAAGATAAACTGTCTGATAAAGTAGTGTCTTAGTTCAATATCAATGATGATTGTGTCACATTATATCAAATTTGAATTATCGTGATATTCAAAATAGGTCATGGAAATGTGTATGGGTATAAGCGTGAGTCAGTCTGCATGTGAGTGAGTGTATACATTCACTGGTCAGTTTATTAGGTAAACACATCTAGTACTGGGTTGGACCTCCCTTTTCCTCCAGAACAGCCTGAATTCTTTGGGCCGTGGAAACATTGTTCAATTGGTATCAGGGACGTGGCGTTTTCTAGGAAAATATTCCCCACACCGTTTACAGCGCTGCCAGCAGCCTGTACTGTTGACACCAGGCAGGATGGGGCCCACGGACTCACTCTGTCATCAGCATGAAGGCAGCAGGAACTGCCAGTTCCTCGGACCAGGCAATGTTTTCCACTCCTCCAGAATTGGTCCAGTGTTGGTGATCGCGTGGCCCACTGGCGCCACTTCTTCTTACGTGTTTTTAGTTGCTAGGAGGCCGTTGTGCTCGTCTGCTGAGAAGTAGCCTATCCGTGACCAGGACCGGCGGGATTTATGCGTTCCGAATGCCGTTCTGCACACCACTGTTGTACTCGCGCCGTTATTTGCCTGCTTGTTTCCCCACCTGTTAGCTCGCACGGTTCTTGCCATTCTCCTTCGACCCTCTCATCAACTAACTGTTTACCCCTACAGGACAGCCGCTGACTGGATGTCTGTTTGTTTGTTGCACTGCTTCTCTGTAAATCCAAGATATTTGCTGGGCATGAAAAAGCCTAGGAGACACGGATGTTTTCAGAGCTACTGGAACCCGGCATGCCTGGCGCCGACAATCACAGCGTTCTCAAAGTCGCTTCGGTGACTGTTTTATAAAGCTCAACAGAACAGTAACTGAATGTCTTGATGCCTGGGTCTGCCTGCTTTATAGAGCAAGACACAGCCACATGACTCACTGTCTGTAGGGAGAGAACCATTTCTGGGAATGGGGGTGGTGTACCTAATAAACTGGCCACAGTGTAGTGTATATATTGTGTGTGTAGTAGGGTTGTAATGATGTTAGTATGGCGCCTCCAGGCAGTAAGGAAGGAAAGGAAAGAAAATATGAAGGGGCCTTCATGTCTTGAGGAAAACCGTCATAATGTCGGACACGACAACCTTATGTTATCACCCAGTTATGACCCAATCGCCACCCAGACACCACTCAGACACCACCCAATCACCACCCAATCACCACCCAGACACCACCCAATCACCACCCAATCACCACCCAATCACTACCCAATCACCACTCAGACACCACCCAATCACCACCCAATCACCACCCAATCACCACTCAGACACCACTGACACCACCCAATCACCACTCAGACACCACCCAATCACCACCCAGACACCACCCAATCACTACCCAGACACCACCCAATCACCACTCAGACACCACTCAGACACCACCCAGTCACCACCCAGTCACCACCCAATCACCACTCAGACACCACTCAGACACCACTCAATCACCACCCAGTCACCACCCAGTCACCACCCAATCACCACTCAGACACCACTCAATCACCACCCAGTTACCACTCAATCACCACCCAGTCACCACTCTGTCACCACCCAATCACCACCCAGTCACCACCCAGTCACCTTCCAGACACCACCCAATCACCACTCAGACACCACCCAATCACCACTCAGACACCACCCAATCACCACTCAGACACCACCCAATCACCACCCAGACACCACCCAATCACCACCCAGACACCACCCAATCACCACCCAGACACCACCCAGTCACCACCCAGTCACCACCCAGTCACCTTCCAGACACCACCCAATCACCACTCAGACACCACTCAGACACCACTCTGGCACCACCCAATCACCACCCAGACACCACCCCAATCACCACTCAGACACCACCAATCACCACAGTCACCACTCTGGCACCACCCAATCACCAAGTCACCACCCAATCACCACCCAGTCACCTTCCAGACACCACCAATCACCACTCAGACACCACCCAATCACCACCCAGTCACCACCAGTCACCACCCAATCACCACCCAGTCACCACCCAGTCACCACCCAGTCACCTTCCAGACACCACCCAGACACCTTCCAGACACCACCCAGACACCACCCAGACACCACCCAGACACCACCCAGACACCACCCAGACACCACCCAGACACCACCCAATCACCACCCAGTCACCACCCAGTCACCACTCTGGCACCACCCAATCACCACTCAGTCACCACCCAATCACCACCCAGTCACCTTCCAGACACCACCCAATCACCACTCAGACACCACCCAATCACCACCCAGTCACCACCCAGTCACCACCCAATCACCACCCAGTCACCACCCAGTCACCACCCAGTCACCTTCCAGACACCACCCAGACACCACCCAGTCACCACCCAGTCACCACCCAGTCACCTTCCAGACACCACCCAGTCACCACCCAGTCACCACCCAGTCACCACCCAGTCACCTTCCAGACACCACCCAGACACCACCCAGTCACCACCCAGTCACCTTCCAGACACCACCCAGACACCATCGTTTATATTGCATGCGACAGCACAACATATTTGACATAAAGTTGTAAAAAAAATTTTTTAAGGACTATATCGTTTAGCCGGCTATGTGTGCGTTTCTTTGTCAAGGAAAAACTGGTGGTATGACAACACTAGGTGTGTGTGGTGTGTGTGTGTATTGTTGTATGTATTTGTGCATTTTAGTGTGTATGTATTGTGCATTTAGTGTGTGTGTGTTTGTGTCCTCCTACCCGTTTAGAGAGGCCAATGTTCCTCTCTCCCTCTCCTCCCAGTTCATTCCTGAAACAAGGACAGTTCAGCACCAGATCGTTGTTTTTCTCTCATCACCTGGGTCTAGGGCAGGGTTAGTGGTGTGAGTCCCTCCCTGTCCCGTGCCCCCTCCTTCCCGCTCAGCTCCTCCTGGGACCCGCATCGAGACCGCCCCCGCCGCATACCCCGCTCTGATTGGACGAGCGAGGAAGTGGCGGAGGCCGAGGCGGCGGCCCAGCGGAGGCGCCCGTGGTGGTGTTCTTGCGTTTCCCACCAGACTGTCGACCCTGGATGGCCTCGTTGAGGTCGAAGAGGATACTCTGCACGTCAAAGTGAGCGGCCTTTCTGACAGGACCAGGTTTAGGAGGGGGCCGCTGCCCTTCTCCCGCACCCCATCCTCCACATCAGACCCAGCCCGGGACGAGTCACCCTCGGCCTTGACTGCCATGGAGCTCCTGAAGATGGACTCCCCTCAGTCTCCGACTGGAATCAGATAAGATCATGACTTTATTATCCACCAGAGGAAATGTTGTTTGCATCACTGTGCATATATTAAAAACATAGGCAGTCACAGCAGGGCGTTAACATTTTCATTTTATTTTTTTAGCAAAATGTTGTTGTTTTTTGGCAGAAATCTATTCTGGAATGTCAACTTTCATGACAGTGATTGGGAAGAAATGTGATCGGTGCGGCAGGGTAGCCTAGTGGTTAGAGCTTTGGACTAGTAACCGGAAGGTTGCAAGTTCAAACTCTGAGCTGACAAGGTGTACAAATCTGTCGTCCTGCTCCTGAACAGGCAGTTAACCCACTGTTCCTAGGCCGTCATTGAAAATAAGAATTTGTTCTTAACTGACTTGCCTGTTAAGTAAAGGTAAAATAAATAAATAAAAAGTGTTGTTGTCACAGAAGAAGTTGAGCGAGTTTTGAAACCAGTGGTGGAATGCCTGGTAGGAAGTAGAGAGATGATTGCCAAATGTGGAGAGTTGAAAACAGAAGGTTGTTTTATAAACACCTGTCTCTGGTTTACATCTTTAAAACTAGGAGCAACCATGGCAACCGTGACCGAGAGGGAAAAGCATTCATCCATGTAAACGAATAAGAGTCAAGCTACATTTTCAGATTTTATACATTTCTAATTTCGCCAGAAAGTTGTTTTCGATTGCAAGTTTAAGCATACTGTCAGCTAGCTATCATTGAACCGAGTTGGTTAGTTTTAGTTCTGCAGATTCATGCAGGGTGCATAAATTGGGATTATGGTTCCTTGTTTAGCTAGCTAGCTACGTCAAACACTATGCAAGTAACAATAAACTCAGATTTTGTTTTATGTCATGTGAAGAACATGGTCTGCACCAAAGTCAGATTAGGATATAGGCCAAGGACTAAATAGGGTATTTTAACTACCACTTTCACCACTTTTAGTCTTGAAATCTTTGATTGTTTACTACACCACTTTACTCACTCTGTTTAGCACATGGCCTCACGTGTGAATCATTAAAGAGATAGGTGGGGCTAAAGCTTAAGAGGGTGTGAATGATGTTGAATGGGTGTAGACAAAAATATATCTCCAGTAGGTGTACCAAAAAACTCAAGGGCCATTTTCAAGGGCCATGTGGGATTACCCATTTATCAATTTACAAAGCTGAATTACTTTCCCATTGTTCCTCAACTGCAGTGTTTGATATACCATTTTCTAGTTCTGAGTCTCTTCTTTTATCCAGTGTAAAAACAAAGGACCGAATCGAGGTGGTGGGTCAGAATTACAGACAAGATAAATACAAAATCGTTCAATAGCTGGCCAAATGTTTTTTTGTTTAACATGGCTGCTGGTTCCTGATCTTCTGAGAACACCGTTTGAGGAGTCACCTGAAGTTTGAGAGGAATGGGAGATGCAGTAGAGGAATGGGAGATGCAGTAGAGGAATGGGAGATGCAGTAGAGGAATGGGAGATGCAGTAGAGGAATGGGAGATGCAGTAGAGGAATGGGAGATGCAGTAGAGGAATGGGAGATGCAGTAGAGGAATGCGAGATGCAGTAGAGGAATGCGAGATGCAGTAGAGGAATGCGAGATGCAGTAGAGGAATGGGAGATGCAGTGTAGGAATGCGAGATGCAGTAGAGGAATGGGAGATGCAGTAGAGGAATGCGAGATGCAGTAGAGGAATGGGAGATGCAGTAGAGGAATGGGAGATGCAGTAGAGGAATGGGAGATGCAGTAGAGGAATGGGAGATGCAGTAGAGGAATGGGAGATGCAGTAGAGGAATGGGAGATGCAGTAGAGGAATGGGAGAGCAGAGAATGGGAGATGCAGTAGAGGAATGGGAGATGCAGTAGAGGAATG
>NW_027001080.1:0-7931 GCF_036934945.1 Oncorhynchus masou masou
TAGAGTATAGAGTGTATATGCAGTAGAGTATAGAGTGTATATGCAGTATAGTATAGAGTGTATATGCAGTATAGTATAGTGTATGTGCAGTAGAATATATAGTGTATATGTGTTGAGTATAGAGAGTGTATATGCGGTAGAGTATAAAGTGTATATGCAGTAGAATATAGAGTATAGAGTGTATTTGCTGTAGAGTATAGAGTGTTTATCCAGTAGAGTATAGACAGTATATGCAGTATGTGGAGTATAGAGTGTATATTCAGTAGAGTATTGAGTGTATATTCAGTAGAGTATAGAGTGTATATGCAGGGGATTATAGAGTATAGAGTGTGTATGCAGTGGAGTATAGATTGTAGAGTGTATATCCAGTAGAGTATAGAATGTATATGCAGTAGAGTATAGATAGTGTAGTGTGTATTCTGTAGAGTATTGAGTATAGAGTTTGTATGCAGTAGATTATAGAGTATATCCAGTAGAGTATAGAGTTTATATTCAGTAGAGTATACAGTATAGAGTGTATATGCAGTAGAGTATAGAGTGTGTATGTAGTAGAATGTAGAGTGTATATGCAGTAGTGTTTGGAGTATAGAGTGTATATTCAGTAGAGTATAGAATGTATATGCAGTAGAGTATAGAGTATATACTGTATGTAGTAAAGTATAGAGTGTATATCCAGTATTGTATAGAGTGTATATGGAGTAGAGTATAGAGTGGATATGCAGTAGAGTATATAGTGGATATGCAGTAGAGTAATGAGTGTATATTCAGTTGAGTATAGAGTGTGTATGCAGTAGAGTGTAGAGTATACTTTCAGTAGATTATAAAGTGTATACCCAGTAGAGTATAGAGTGTATATGCAGTGGAGTATAGATTGTATATGCCGTAGAGTATAGATAGTGTAGTTTGTATTCTGTAGAGTATTGAGTATATAGTTTGTATGCAGTAGATTATAGAGTGTATATGCAGTAGATTATAGTGTATATGCAGTAGAGTATAGAGTGTATATGCAGTAGAGTAATGAGTGTATATTCAGTTGAGTATTGAGTGTGTATGCAGTAGAGTATACTTTCAGTAGATTATAGAGTGTATACCCAGTAGAGTGTAGATAGTGTAGTGTGTATTCAGTGGAGTATTGAGTATAGAGTGTATACAGTAGAGTATAGAGTATAGAATGTATATGCAGTAGAGTATAGAGTTTACAATGTATATGCAGTAGAGTAGAGTGTGTATGCAGTGGAGTATAGATTGTAGATTGTATATCCAGTAGAGAATATAATGTATATGCAGTAAAGTATAGAGTGTGTATGCAGTAGAATATAGAGTGTATATGCAGTAGGGTATACAATATAGAGTGTGTATGTAGTTGATTATACAGTATAGAGTGTATATCCAGTAGAGTATAGAGTGTATATGCAGTAGAGTATAGAGTGTATATCCAGGAGAGTATATAGTGTATATGCAGTAGAGTATAGATAGTGTAGTGTATATGCAGTAGAGTATTGAGAATAGAGTGTCTATGCAGTAGAGTATAGAGTGTATTTGCAGTAGAGTATGGTGTATATGCAGTAGAGTGTAGATAGTGTAGTGTATATTCAGTGGAGTATTGATTATAGAGTGTGTATACAGTAGAGTATAGAGTATAGAATGTATATGCAGTAGAGTATAGAGTTTACAATGTATATGCAGTAGAGTAGAGTGTGTATGCAGTCGAGTATAGATTGTATATGCAGTATAGTATAGATTGTAGAGTGTATATGCAGTAGAATATGGAGTGTATGTGCAGTAGAATATAGATTGTATATGTATTGGAGTATAGAGCATAGAGTGTATATGCGGTGGAGTATAGAGTGTATATGCAGTATAGTATAGAGTGTATATGCAGTAGAGTATAGTGTATGTGCAGTAGAATATATAGTGTATATGTATTTGAGTATAGAGTGTATATGCAGTAGAATACAGAGTATAGAGTGTATTTGCTGTAGAGTATAGAGTGTTTATCCAGTAGAGTATAGAGTGTTTATCCAGTAGAGTATAGAGTGTATATTCAGTAGACTAGAATGTATATTCAGTAGAGTATAGAGTGTATATTCAGTAGAGTGTAGAGTGTATATGCCATAGAGTATAGATAGTGTCGTGTGTATTCTGTAGAGTATTGAGTATAGATTTTGTATGCAGTAGATTATAGAATGTATATCCAGTAGAGTATAGAGTGTATATTCAGTAGAGTATACAGTATATAGTGTATATGCCGTGGAGTATTGAGTGTGTATGCAGTAGAATATAGAGTGTATATGCAGTAGTGTTTGGAATATAGAGTGTATATTCAGTAGAGTATACAGTGTATATTCAGTAGAGTAATGAGTGTGTATTCAGTTGAATATTGAGTATAGAGTGTGTATGCAGTAGAGTATAGAGTGTATATCCTGTATTGTATAGAGGGAATATGCAGTAGAGTATATAGTGTATATGCAGTAGAGTAATGAGTGTATATTCAGTTTAGTATAGAGTGTGTATGCAGTAGAGTGTAGAGTATACTTTCAGTAGATTATAGAGTGTATACCCAGTAGAGTATAGAGTGTATATGCAGTGGAGTATAGAGTACAGAGTGTGAATGCAGTGGAGTATAGATTGTAGAGTGTATATCCAGTAGACTATAGAATGTATATGCAGTAGAGTAGAGTGTATAGGCAGTAGAGTATAGATAGTGTAGTGTGTATTCTGTAGAGTATTGAGTATAGAGTTTGTATGCAGTAAATTATAGAGTGTGTATCCAGTAGAGTATAGAGTGTATATTCAGTAGAGTATACAGTATATAGTGTATATGCAGTAAAGTATAGAGTGTGTATGCAGTGGAGTATAGATTGTAGAGTGTATATCCAGTAGAGTATAGAATGTATATGCTGTAGAGTATAGATAGTGTAGTGTGTATTCTGTAGAGTATTGAGTATAGAGTGTGTATGCAGTAGAATATAGAGTGTATATTCAGTAAAGTAATGAGTGTATATTCAGTAGAGTATATAGTGTATATTAAGTATAGTATACAGTATAGAGTGTATATGCAGTAGAGTATAGATTGTGTATGCAGTAGAATATAGAGTGTATATTCAGTAGAGTATAGAGTGTATATGCAGTGGAGTGTAGAGTGTGTATGCAATGGAGTATAGATTGTAGAGTGTATATCCAGTAGAGAATTGAATGTATATGCAGTAGAGTATCGAGTATAGAGTATATATGTAATAAAGTATAGAGTGTATATTCAGTATTGTATAGAGTGTATATGCAGTAGAGTATAGAGTGTTTATGCAGTAGAGTATATAGTGTATATGCAGTAGAGTAATGAGTGTATATTCAGTTGAGTATTGAGTGTGTATGCAGTAGAGTGTAGAGTATACTTTCAGTAGATTATAGAGTGTATACCCAGTAGAGTGTAGGGTGTAAATGCAGTAGAGTAGAGTAGAGTGTGTATGCAATGGAGTATAGATTGTAGATTGTATATCCAGTGGAGAATATAATGTATATGCAGTAAAGTATAGAGTGTGTATGCAGTAGAATATAGAGTGTATATGCAGTAGAGTATACAATATAGAGTGTGTATGTAATAGAATATATAGTGTATATCCAGTAGATTATAGAGTGTATATGCAGTAGAGTATAGATAGTGTAGTGTATATTCAGTTGAGTATTGAGAATAGGGTGTGTATACAGTAGAGTATAGAGTATAGAATGTATATTCAGTAGAGTATTGATTATAGAGTGTATATGCAGTAGAGTATAGATTGTATATGCAGTAGAGTGTATATGCTGTAGTGTATAGATAGTGTAGTGTATATTCAGTAGAGTATTGAGAATAGAGTGTGTATGCAGTAGAGTATAGAGTATAGAATGTATAGAATGTATATTCGGTAGAGTATATAGTTTACAATGTATATGCAGTAGAGTAGAGTGTGTATATTCAGTAGAGTATTGATTATAGAGTGTATATTCAGTAGAGTATAGAGGTAGAGTATAGAGTTTATAGTGTATATTCAGCAGAGTATAGAGTGTATATCCAGTAGAGTAGTATGTATATCTTAGTGAGTATAGAGTGTGTATATCCAGTAGAGTGTATATTCAGTAGAGTATAGAGTGTATATTCAGTGTATAGAGTATATTCAGTAGAGTATAGAGTGTATATTCAGTAGAGTATAGAGTGTATATCCAGTAAATTGTAGAGTGTATATTTAGTAGAGTATACCGTATAGAGTGTGTATGCAGTGGAGTATAGAGGTCAACCGATTATGTTTTTTCAACGCCGATAACGATTATTGAGGACCAAAAAACGCCGATACCGAATAATCGGACGATTTTATTTTTATTTTATTTGTAATAATGACAATTACAACAATACTGAATGAACACTTATTTTAACTTAATATATCACATCAATAAAAATCTATTTAGCCTCAAATAAATAATGGAAACCTGTTCAGTTTGGTTTAAATTATTCAAAAACAATGTGTTGGAGAAGTAAATGTGCAATATGTGCCATGTAAAAGCTAACGTTTGAGTTCCTTGCTCAGAACATGAGAACATATGAAAGTTGGTGGTTCCTTTTAACATGAGACTTCAATATTCCAAGGTAAGCGGTTTTAGGTTGTAGTTAATATAGTATTTATAGGACTATTTCTCTCTATACCATTTGTATTTCATATACAGTGCCTTGCTAAAGTATTCGGACATGGTTAGCAGATGTTATTACGCAGTGTTGCGAAATGCTTGTGCTTCTAGTTCAGACAGTGCAGTAATATCTAACAAGTAATCTTAACAATTCTACAACTCACCTAATACACACAAATCTAAGTAAAGGGATGGAATAAGTATACATACATACTGTGCTCATCAAAGTATTCGCCCTTTGAACTTTGTGACCTTTTGCCACATTTCAGGCTTCAAACATAAAGATATAAAACTGTATTTTTTTGTGAAGAATCAACAACAAGTGGGACACAATCATGAAGTGGAACGACATTTATTGATATTTCAAACTTTTTTTAACAAATCAAAAACTGAAAAATTGGGCGGGTAAAATTATTCAGCCCCTTAAGTTAATACTTTCAGTAGAGCCACCTTCCAGAAGTTCACAGCTGTAAGTCGCTTGGGGTAAATGTCTCTATCAGTTTTGCACATCGAGTAGACTGACATTTTTCCCATTGCTCCTGCAAAACAGCTAAAAGAGCTCAGTGAGGTTGATGGAGAGCATTTGGAACAGCAGTTTTCAGTTCTTTCCACAGATTTCGATAATATTGGATTCAGGTCTGGACTTTGACTTGGCCATTCTAACACCTGGATATGTTTATTTTTGAACCATTCACTTGGATGTAGATTTTGCTTTATGTTTTGGATCATTGTCTTGTTGGAAGACAAATCTCCGTCCCAGTCTCAGGTCTTTGCAGACTCCATCAGGTTTTCTTCCAGAATGGTCCTGTATTTGGCTCCATCCATCTTCCCATCAATTTTAACCATCTTCCCTGTCCCTGCTGAAGAAAAAAGCAGGCCCAAACCATGATGCTGCCACCACCATGTTTGACAGTGGGGATTGTGTGTTCAGGGTGATGAGCTGTGTTGCTTTTACGCCAAACATAACGTTTTGCATTGTTGCCAAAAAGTTCAATTTTGGTTTCATCTGACCAGAGCACCTTCTTCCACATGTTTGGTGTGTCTCCCAGGTGGCTTGTGGCAAACTTTAAACAACACTTTTTATGGATATCTTTAAGAAATGGCTTTCTTCTTGCCACTCTTCCATAAAGGCCAGATTTGTGCAATATACGACTGATTGTTGTCCTATGGACAGAGTCTCCCACCTCAGCTGTAGATCTCTGCAGTTCATCCAGAGTGATCATGGGCTCTTGGCTGCATCTCTGATCAGTCTTCTCCTTGTATGAGCTGAAAGTTTAGAGGGACGGCCAGGTCTTGGTAGATTTGCAGTGGTCTGATACTCCTTCCATTTCAATATTATCGCTTGCACAGTGCTCCTGGGATGTTTAAAGCTTGGGAAAATCTTTTGTATCCAAATCCGGCTTTAAACTTCTTCACAACAGTATCTCGGACCTGCCTGGTGTGTTCCTTGTTCTTCATGATGCTCTCTGCGCTTTAACGGACCTCTTTTAACGGACTATCACAGCAGGTGCATTTATACGGAGATCGGGATTACACACAGGTGATGTATTTATCATCATTAGTCATTTAGGTCAACATTGATCATCTAGAGATCCTCACTGAACTTCTGGAGAGTTTGCTGCACTTGAGTAAAGGGGCTGAATAATTTTGCACGCCCCAATTTTTCAGTTTTTGATTTGCTAAAAGGATTGAAATATCCACAAATGTCGTTCCACCTCATGATTGTGTCCCACTTGTTGTTGATTCTTCACAAAAATACAGTTTTATATCTTTATGTTTGAAGCCTGAAATGTGGCAAAAGGTCGCAAAGTTCAAGGGGGCCGTAATACTTTCGCAAGGCACTGTACATTTGACTATTGGATGTTCTTATAGGCACTATATTATTTCCAGTGTAACAGTATAGCTTCCGCTCCTCTCGCTCACTACCTGGGCTCGAATCCAGGAACACATCTACAACAGCCACACTCGGGTCGCGCGTTACCCCATCGGCCTCCATTAAAGCATGCGCCCTTGCAGAGCAAGGGAATAACTACTCCAAGTCTCAGGAGTGACGCTTAGGAAACGCTATTAGCGCGCACCCAGCTAACTAGCTAGCCATTTTACATCGGTTACACCAGCCATTAGGCTGATAGGCTTGAAGTCATAAACAGCTCTGCTTGTGAAGAGCTGCTGGCAAAACGCATGAAAGTGCTGTGTGAATGAATGCTTACGAGCCTGCTCTGTCACTACCATCGCTCAGTCAGACTGCTAGATCAAATCATAGACTTAATTATAACATAATAACACACAGAAATACGAGCCTTTGGTCATTTATATGGTCGAATCCGGAAACTATCATTTCGAAAACAAAATGTTTATTATTTCAGTGAAATACGGAACCGTTCAGTATTTTATCTAACATGTAGCATCCCTAAGTCTAAATATTCTTGTTACATTGCACAACCTTCAATGTTATGTCATAATTCACAGTAAAATATACTTCGGTGTATTGATTTTGGTAGAAAGGCATTGGTGTTTATGGTTAGTACAGTCGTGCAACGATTGTGCTTTTTTCAAATGCACTTTTGTTAAATCATCCCCCAGTGTTGCATCGATATGATGCAACGCAGGACACGCTAGGATAAATTAGTAATATCATCAACCATGTATAGTTATAACTAGTGATTATGATTGATTGATTGTTTTTTATAAGATAAGTTTAACTGCTAGCTAGCAACTTACCTCTTGGCTTCTTACTGCATTCGCGTAACAGGCAGTATCTCGGAGTCAATGAGAGGCAGGTGGTTAGAGCGTTGACTAGTTAACTGTAAGGTTGCAAGATTGAATCACCTGGAGCTGACAAGGTGAAAATCTGGTCGTTCTGCCCTGAACAAGGCAGTTAAACTATCGTCCTAGGCCGTCATTGAAAATAAGAATATGTTCTGACTTGCCTAGTTAAATAAAGGTCTAAAAATATATATCTAAAAAATTGGCGCCCAAAAATACCGATTTCCGATTGTTATGAAAACTTGAAATCGGCCCTAATTAATCGGCCATTCCGATTAATCGTTCGACCTCTAATAGAGTATAGAGCGTATATGCATTCGAGTATATAGTGTATATTCAGTTGAGTATTGAGTATACTTTCAGTAGATTATAGAGTGTATATCCAGTACAGTATAGAGTGTATATTCAGTACAGTATAGAGTGTATATTCAGTACAGTATAGAGTGTATATTCAGTACAGTATAGAGTAGTAGAGTTTATATGCAGTAGATTAGAGTGTATATGCAGTC
>NW_027001081.1:0-7931 GCF_036934945.1 Oncorhynchus masou masou
TCTACACCATTCATTCCCACTCCTCTTCACCATTCATTCCCACTCTCCTCTACACATTCATTCCCACTCTCCTCACCATTCATTCCACTCTCCTCTACACCATTCATTCCCATTCCCACTCTCCTCTACACCATTCATTCCCCCACTCTCCTCTACACCATTCATTCCCACTCTCCTCTACGCCGTTCTCATTCCCACTCTCCTCTACACCATTCATTCCCACTCTCCTCTACACCATTTCATTTCTCACTCTCCTCTACACCATTCATTCTCACTCTCCTCTACACCATTCATTCCCACTCTCCTCTGCACCACCATTCATTCCCAATCTCCTCTACACCGTTTCGTTCCCACTCTCCCTCTACACCATTCATTCCCACTCTCCTCTACACCATTAATTCCCACTACCGTTCTACACCATTCATTCTCACTCTCCTCTACACCATTCATTCTCCTCATAGTTTCCTCTACACCATTCATTCCCACTCTCCTCTACACCATTCATTCCCACTCTCTTTAAGCTTTCTACACCATTCATTCCCACTCTCCTCTTCACCATTCATTCCCACTCTCCTCTATACCATTCATTCCCACTCTCCTCTACACCATTCATTCCCACTCTCCTCTACACCATTCATTCCCATTCCCACTCTCCACTACACCATTCATTCCCACTCTCCTCTACACCATTCATTCCCACTCTCCTCTCATGTCATCCGTTTCGTTTCCCCACTCTGCGCCGTTTCGTTTCACTCACCATTCGTTTTCCCACTCGTTCCTCTACACCATTCATTCCATCATCTGCCTCTACACCATTCATTCGTTCCTCTCATCTCTGCGCCGTTCATTCTCACTCTCCTCTCTACCACCATTCATTCCCACTCTCCTCTACACCATTCATTCCCACTCTCCTCTACTTACCATTTCATTCCCACTCTCCTCTACACCATTCATTCTCACTCTCCTCTACACCATTCCATTCCCACTCTCCTCTACACCATTCATTCCACTCTCCTCTTCACCATTCATTCCCATGTCTCTCCTCTTCATTCCATTCATTCCATTCTCCTCTACACCATTCATTCCCCACTCTCCTCTACACCATTCATTCTCACTCTCATCTACACCATTCATTCTCCTCTCCTCTACACCATTCATTCCCACTCTCCTCTACACCATTCATTCCCACTCTCCTCTACACCATTCATTCCCACTCTCCTCTACACCATTCATTCTCACTCTCCCTCTACACCATTCATTCTCCACTCTCCTCTACACCATTCATTCCCACTCTCCTCTACACCATTCATTCCCACTCTCCTCTACACCATTCATTCCCACTCTCCTCTTCACCATTCATTCCCACTCTCCTCTACACCATTCATTCCCACTCTCCTCTACACCATTCATTCCCACTCTCCTCTACACCATTCATTCCCATTCCCACTCTCCACTACACCATTCATTCCCACTCTCCTCTACACCATTCATTCCCACTCTCCTCTACACCATTCATTCCCACTCTCCTCTACACCATTCATTCCCACTCTCCTCTACACCATTCATTCTCACTCTCCTCTACACCATTCATTCCCACTCTCCTCTACACCATTCATTCCCACTCTCCTCTTCACCATTCATTCCCACTCTCCTCTACACCATTCATTCCCACTCTCCTCTACACCATTCATTCCCACTCTCCTCTACACCATTCATTCCCACTCTCCTCTACACCATTCATTCCCACTCTCCTCTACACCATTCATTCCCACTCTCCTCTACACCATTCATTCCCACTCTCCTCTACACCATTCATTCCCACTCTCCTCTACACCATTCATTCCCACTCTCCTCTATACCATTCATTCCCACTCTCCTCTACACCATTCATTCCCACTCTCCTCTACACCATTCATTCCCATTCCCACTCTCCACTACACCATTCATTCCCACTCTCCTCTACACCATTCATTCCCACTCTCCTCTACACCATTCATTCCCACTCTCCTCTACACCATTCATTCCCACTCCTCTACACCATTCATTCCCACTCTCCTCTTCACCATTCATTCCCACTCTCCTCTACACCATTCATTCCCACTCTCCTCTTCACCATTCATTCCCACTCTCCTCTACACCATTCATTCCCACTCTCCTCTACACCATTCATTCCCACTCTCCTCTTCACCATTCATTCCCACTCTCCTCTTCACCATTCATTCCCACTCTCCTCTACACCATTCATTCCCACCTCTCCATCATACACTCTCATCTACACCATTCATTCTCACTCTCCTCTACACCATTCATTCCCACTCTCCTCTACACCATTCATTCCCACTCTCCTCTACACCATTCATTCCCACTCTCCTCTACACCATTCATTCTCACTCTCCTCTACACCATTCATTCTCACTCTCCTCTACACCATTCATTCCCACTCTCCTCTACACCATTCATTCCCACTCTCCTCTACACCATTCATTCTCACTCTCCTCTACACCATTCATTCCCACTCTCCTCTACACCATTCATTCCCACTCTCCTCTTCACCATTCATTCCCACTCTCCTCTTCACCATTCATTCCCACTCTCCTCTACACCATTCATTCTCACTCTCCTCTACACCATTCATTCTCGCTCTCCTCTACACCATTCATTCCCGCTCTCCTCTACACATTCATTCCCACTCTCCTCTACACCATTCATTCCCACTCTCCTCTACACCATTCATTCCCACTCTCCTCTACACCATTCATTCCCACTCTCCTCTACACCATTCATTCCCTACTCTCCCTCTACACCATTCATTCCCACTCTCCTCTACACCATTCATTCCCACTCTCCTCTACACCATTCATTCTCACTCTCCTCTACACCATTCATTCTCACTCTCCTCTACACCATTCATTCCCACTCTCCTCTACACCATTCATTCCCACTCTCCTCTACACCATTCATTCCCACTCTCCTCTTCACCATTCATTCCCACTCTCCTCTACACCATTCATTCCCACTCTCCTCTACACCATTCATTCCCACTCTCCTCTACACCATCCATTCCCCTCTCCTCTACACCATTCATTCCCACTCCTCTACACCATTCATTCCCACTCTCCTCTACACCATTCATTCTCCACCATTCATTCCCTCCTCTACACCATTCATTCTCACTCTCCTCTACACCATTCATTCTCACTCTCCTCTACACCATTCATTCCCACTCTCCTCTACACCATTCATTCCCACTCTCCACTACACCATTCATTCATTCCCACTCTCCACTACACCATTCATTCCCACTCTCCTCTACACCATTCATTCCCACTCTCCTCTACACCATTCATTCTCACTCTCCTCTACACCATTCATTCCCACTCTCCTCTACACCATTCATTCCCACTCTCCTCTACACCATTCATTCCCACTCTCCTCTACACCATTCATTCCCACTCTCCTCTACACATTCATTCCCACTCTCCTCTACACCATTCATTCCCACTCTCCTCTACACCATTCATTCCCACTCTCCTCTATACCATTCATTCCTCTACACCATTCATTCCCACTCTCCTCACCATTCATTCCCACTCTCCTCTACACCATTCATTCCCACTCTCCTCTACACCATTCATTCCCACTCTCCTCTACACCATTCATTCCCACTCTCCTCTTACACCATTCATTCCCACTCTCCTCTACACATTCATTCCCACTTCTCTACACCATTCATTCCCACTCTCCTCTACACCATTCATTCTCACTCTCCTCTACACCATTCATTCCCACTCTCCTCTACACCATTCATTCTCACTCTCCACCTCTTTTCTCCCCTGCTCTCTTTACCTCACTCACTCTCACAAACACACACACACACACACACACACACACACACACACACACACACACACACACACACACACACACACACACACACACACACACACACACACACACACACACACACACACACACACACACACACACACACACACACACACACACATATATCCAGCAGTGTTTAATCCTCTCACTAGAGTAGCAGTATTTCGGGGTTCTCCTGATAGTGAATGCAGATGTGGCTGGTGTAAGGCGGGACTTCCTGGCATTCTTTAATGGCAACATGCAGCTGCTTCATGTTGGGGTACTGGTTGTCTCCCCACCCCCTACATCCCAACCCCCACTGCTAGTGTAAGTCATGTACCCTCACCCCCACTACCTTCTTTCATATCGAGGCTTCAACTCTCCTACCTCATAGCTCTTTCCTAGTTCCCTACTACGGGTCCTTCCTCCCCATTCCTAGTCCTCCACCCTTATCCCCCACTACCTTCTTTCATATCGAGGCTTCAAATCTCCTACCTCATAGCTCTTTCCTAGTTCCCTACTACGGGTCCTTCCTCCCCATTCCTAGTCCTCCACCCTTATCCCCCACTACCTTAAGTCACCCATATATCTCAGCCATACTTTGACCACTACTTCCTAGCACTAGCCCTGCTCCCACCCTCACTGTGTGTCTTAGCCATACCACACACATGTACTCTATAGACTTCTCCAGAACTTCCTCCATTATAGTGTGTTCCACCTCTTGCTTACCCTCAGAATAGCATACATTATGATCACCTAAACTCTTTCCAAAGATCCTCTATTCACCTACAACTACATCAACTGGGCCAGCAGACTATTTAAGCATTAAGGCCAGAGGGGTGTGTACATGGCCAATCTACCACGGCTAAGGGTTGTTCTTAAGCATGATACAATGTGGAGTATAGGCCATATCAAAATGTTATTGGTCACATACACACAGTTAGCAGATGTTATTGCGCAGTGTAGTGAAATGCTTCTAGATCTGAGTGCAGCAGTATCTAACTGTCACGGCTGTTGAAAGAGAGGACCAAGGTGCATCATGGTGAGCGTACATTTTATTAATCAAAATGACGCGAACAAAACAATGAATACTACAAACAAACCGGTGAAGCTCAATGGCTATGTGCCCTAAACAAAGTCAACTTCCCACCAAGACAGGTGGGAAAAGGGCTACCTAAGTATGGTTCCCAATCAGAGACAACGATAGACAGCTGTCCCTGATTGAGAACCATACCCGGCCAAAACATAGAAACACCAAATCATAGAAATCAATCGCAAATCACACCCTCTGATCAAAAACAAAATAGAGACATTAAAAGGCTCTCTACGGTCAGGGCGTGACAGTACCCCCTCTCCCCCAAAGGTGCGGACACTGGCCGCAAAACCTGAACCTATAGGCGAGGGTCTTGGTGGGCATCCGTCTGCGGTGGCGGCTCAGGTGCGGGATGTAGACCCCGCTCTACCTCTAGCTCACTCCGCTTTGGTGGCGCCTCTGGCGGGGGGAACCTCGCAGCCTCCCCAGGAATGGGGACCCCCATTGCGGGCCCCTGACTGGGCACCCTCGTTGCTGCGGGCCCCGGACTGGGCACCCTCGTTGATGCGGGCCCTGGACTGGGCACCCTCGTTGCTGGGTACCTGGACTCAGCACCTCATGGTTATGGCCCTGACTGGGCACCTGTTGCGTGCGGCCCCTGACTGGCACCCTCAAGCTGCGGGCCCCGGACTGGCACCCTCGTTGCCAGTGCACCCGGACTGGGCACCCGTTGCCAAGGGGGCCCCGGACTGCATTGCTGCTGCGGGCCCCGGACTGGGCACCTCGCTTGCTGCGGGCCCCGGACTGGGCACCCTCGTTGCTGCGGGCCCCGGACTGGGCACCCTCGTTGCTGCGGACCCCGGACTGGAGAACGTTGCTGGAGACGCCGTGCCATAACTCCTCCCTGGAGTCTTCGTGCCATAACTCCTCCCTGGAGTCTTTGTGCCATAACTCCTCCCTGGAGTCTTTGTGCCATAACTCCTCACTGGAGTCTTCGTGCCATAACTCCTCACTGGAGTCTTCGTGCCATAACTCCTCACTGGAGGCTTCGTGCCATGACTCCTCACTGGAGGCTTCGTGCCATGACTCTCACTCAGCTTCGCCATGACTCCTCACTGGAGGCTTCAGCAGCCACAACTCCTCCTGGAGTCTTTGTGCCATAACTCCTCACTGGAGTCTTCGTGCCATAACTCCTCACTGGAGGCTTCGTGCCATAACCTCACTGAGCCTTTGTACGCATAACTCCTCACTGGAGTCTTTCGTGTCACAACTCCTCACTGGAGTCTTCGTACCATAACTCCTCACTGGAGGCTTCGTGCCATAACTCCTCACTGGAGGCTTCGTGCCATGACTCCTCACTGGAGGCTTCGTGCCATGACTCCTCACTGGAGGCTTCGTGCCATGACTCCTCACTGGAGTCTTCGTTCCATGGATCATCCCTGGAGGCTTCTTGCCATGGATCATCCCTGGAGGCTTCTTGCCATGGATCATCACTGGAGGCTTCTTGCCATGGTTCATCACTGGAGTGGAGAGACACACAGGAGGCCTGGTTCTGGGAGCAGGCACAGGACTCACCAGACTGGGGAGACATACAGGAGGACTGGTTCTGGGAGCAGGCACAGGACTCACCAGGCTGGGGAGACATACAGGAGGCCTGGTTCTGGGAGCAGGCACAGGACTCACCAGGCTGGGGAGACATACAGGAGGCCTGGTTCTGGGAGCAGGCACAGGACTCACCAGGCTGGGGAGACATACAGGATGCTTAGTTCTAGGAGCAGGCACAGGACTCACCAGACTGGGGAGACATACAGGAGGCCTGGTTCTGGGAGCAGGCACAGGACTCACCAGGCTGGGGAGACATACAGGAGGCCTGGTCCTTGAAGCAGGCACAGGACTCACCAGGCTGGGGAGACATACAGGAGGCCTGGTTCTGGGAGCAGGCACAGGACTCACCAGGCTGGGGAGACATACAGGAGGCCTGGTTCTGGGAGCAGGCACAGGACTCACCAGGCTGGGGAGACATACAGGAGGCCTGGTTCTGGGAGCAGACACAGGACTCACCAGGCTGGGGAGACATACAGGAGGCCTGGTTCTGGGAGCAGGCACAGGACTCACCAGGCTGGGGAGACATACAGGAGGCCTGGTTCTGGGAGCAGGCACAGGACTCACCAGGCTGGGGAGACATACAGGAGGCCTGGTTCTGGGAGCAGACACAGGACTCACCAGGCTGGGGAGACATACAGGAGGCCTGGTTCTGGGAGCAGGCACAGGACTCACCAGGCTGGGGAGACATACAGGAGGCCTGGTTCTGGGAGCAGGCACAGGACTCACCAGGCTGGGGAGACATACAGGAGGCCTGGTTCTGGGAGCAGGCACAGGACTCACCAGGCTGGGGAGACATACAGGAGGCCTTGTCCTTGGCCGAGGCACCGGATACACTGGGCCGTGGAGGCGCACTGGAGTGTTAGTCTCTTTGTTTCGATTGCTGTCAAGTTCATCGAAACGGCTTCTTTTCCTAGCATTGGCTTGTCGAACTATTGTTGATGTAGCCATTTTATGGAGTGTGAAAAGGTACAACCAGATATGTTTAAAAGCTAACCGTCACAGACATGGTATACGGTCCCACACGTGCTAAATGTTGTTCTAGCCTGCTCCAGCATCCAGTATCCAAACTACCCAGTTTATAAATGACTGTAAGGCACATTCTTCAATCTACTTCCTGGTTTTTCCCTTCTTTGTTATTGTCCACAGTGAGTTATAGAACGGAGATTTGAGTATCTGCAGCTATAAAGGTGGAGGTCGTATATCTCCTGTGGAGGATCGTAGACTATCTCCTAGCGAGGCGCTCTCTCCAAGCCCACACTCGTCCGCTTTACAGAAGCCAGCCTGGGGTAAAGGGTGTACCTTCGTGTGCCGTGGGTATCTACTACACACCAGTTACACACACACACATACTGTACACACGCACCAGCTACGAACACACACACCAGTTACACACACACATACTGTACACACGCACCAGCTACTGAACAAG
>NW_027001082.1:0-7930 GCF_036934945.1 Oncorhynchus masou masou
CTGCTTGTCGCTAACCATTTACATTTACATTTAAGTCATTTAGCAGACGCTCTTATCCAGAGCGACTTACAAATTGGTGAATTCACCTTCTGACATCCAGTGGAACAGCCACTTTACAATAGTGCATCTAAATCATTTATGGGGGGGGGGTGAGAAGGATTACTTTATCCTATCCTAGGTATTCCTTGAAGAGGTGGGGTTTCAGGTGTCTCCGGAAGGTGGTGATTGACTCCGCTGTCCTGGCGTCGTGAGGGAGTTTGTTCCACCATTGGGGGGCCAGAGCAGCAAACAGTTTTGACTGGGCTGAGCGGGAACTGTACTTCCTCAGTGGTAGGGAGGCGAGCAGGCCAGAGGTGGATGAACGCAGTGCCCTTGTTTGGGTGTAGGGCCTGATCAGAGCCTGGAGGTACTGCGGTGCCGTTCCCCTCACAGCTCCGTAGGCAAGCACCATGGTCTTGTAGCGGATGCGAGCTTCAACTGGAAGCCAGTGGAGAGAGCGGAGGAGCGGGGTGACGTGAGAGAACTTGGGAAGGTTGAACACCAGACGGGCTGCGGCGTTCTGGATGAGTTGTAGGGGTTTAATGGCACAGGCAGGGAGCCCAGCCAACAGCGAGTTGCAGTAATCCAGACGGGAGATGACAAGTGCCTGGATTAGGACCTGCGCCGCTTCCTGTGTGAGGCAGGGTCGTACTCTGCGGATGTTGTAGAGCATGAACCTACAGGAACGGGCCACCGCCTTGATGTTAGTTGAGAACGACAGGGTGTTGTCCAGGATCACACCAAGGTTCTTAGCGCTCTGGGAGGAGGGCACAATGGAGTTGTCAACCGTGATGGCGAGATCATGGAACGGGCAGTCCTTCCCCGGGAGGAAGAGCAGCTCCGTCTTGCCGAGGTTCAGCTTGAGGTGGTGATCCGTCATCCACACTGATATGTCTGCCAGACATGCAGAGATGTGATTCGCCACCTGGTCATCAGAAGGGGGAAAGGAGAAGATTAATTGTGTGTCGTCTGCATAGCAATGATAGGAGAGACCATGTGAGGTTATGACAGAGCCAAGTGACTTGGTGTATAGCGAGAATAGGAGAGGGCCTAGAACAGAGCCCTCTGGGGACACCAGTGGTGAGAGCTGCGCGGGCGAGGAGACAGATTCTCGCCACGCCACCTGGTAGGAGCGACCTGTCAGTAGGACGCAATCCAAGCGTGCGGCCGCACCGGAGATGCCCAACTCGGAGAGGGTAGAGAGGAGGATCTGATGGTTCACAGTATCGAAGGCAGCCGATAGGTCTAGGAAGGATGAGAGCAGAGGAGAGAGAGTTAGCTTAGCAGTGCGGAGCGCTCCGTGATACAGAGAAGAGCAGTCTCAGTTGAATGACTAGCCTTGAAACCTGACTGATTTGGATCAAGAAGGTCATTCTGAGAGAGATAGCGGGAGAGCTGGCCAAGGACGGCACGCCAAGAGTTTTGGAGAGAAAAGAAAGAAGGGATACTGGTCTGTACTTGTTGACATCGGAGGGATCGAGTGTAGGTTTGTTCAGAAGGGGTGCAACTCGCTCTCTTGAAGACGGAAGGACGTAGCCAGCGGTCAGGGGATGAGTTGATGAGCGAAATTGAGGTAAGGGAGAAGGTCTCCGGATATGGTCTGGAGAAGAGAGGAGGGGATAGGGTCAAGCGGGCAGGTTGTTGGGCGGCGGCCGTCACAAGAAGCGCGATTTCATCTGGAGAGAGGGGAGAAAGAGGTCAGAGCACAGGGTAGAGCAGTGTGAGCAGAACCAGCGGTGTCGTTTGACTTAGCAAACGAGGAACAGGATGTTGTCGACCTTCTTTTCAAAATGGTTGGCGAAGTCAGCATCTGCCCAGAGAGGGAGGAGGGGGGGGAGGGTTCAGGAGGAAGGAGGAGAAGGTGTGGCAAAGAGCTTCCTAGGGTTAGAGGCAGATGCTTGGAATTTAGAGTGGTAGAAAGTGGCTTTAGCAGCAGAGACAGAGGAGGAAAATGTAGGAGAGGGGGAGTGAAAGGACGCCAGGTCCGCAGGGAGGTGAGTTTTCCTCCATTTCCGCTCGGCTGCCCGGAGCACTGTTCTGTGAGCTCGCAATGAGTCGTCGAGCCACGGAGCGGGAGGGGAGGACCGAGCCGGCCTGGAGGATAGGGGACATAGAGAGTCAAAGGATGCAGAAAGGGAAGAGAGGAGGGTTGAGGAGGCAGAATCAGGACATAGGTTGGAGAAGGTTTGAGCAGAGGGAAGAGATGATAGGATGGAAGAGGAGAGAGTAGCGGGGGAGAGAGAGCGAAGGTTGGGACGGCGCGATACCATCCGAGTAGGGGCAGTGTGGGAAGTGTTGGATGAGAGCGAGAGGGAAAAGGATACAAGGTAGTGGTCGGAGACTTGGAGGGAGTTGCAATGAGGTTAGTGGAAGAACAGCATCTAGTAAAGATGAGGTCGAGCGTATTGCCTGCCTTGTGAGTAGGGGGGAAGGTGAGAGGGTGAGGTCAAAAGAGGAGAGGAGTGGAAAGAAGGAGGCAGAGAGGAATGAGTCGAAGGTAGACGTGGGGAGGTTAAAGTCGCCCAGGACTGTGAGAGGTGAGCCGTCCTCAGGAGGAGCTTATCAAGGCATCAAGCTCATTGATGAACTCTCCGAGGGAACCTGGAGGGCGATAAATGATAAGGATGTTAAGCTTGAAAGGGCTGGTAACTGTGACAGCATGGAATTCAAAGGAGGCGATAGACAGATGGGTAAGGGGAGAAAGAGAGAATGACCACTTGGGAGAGATGAGGATCCCGGTGCCACCACCCCGCTGACCAGAAGCTCTCGGGGTGTGCGAGAACACGTGGGCGGACGAAGAGAGAGCAGTAGGAGTAGCAGTGTTATCTGTGGTGATCCATGTTTCCGTCAGTGCCAAGAAGTCGAGGGACTGGAGGGAGGCATAGGCTGAGATGAACTCTGCCTTGTTGGCCGCAGATCGGCAGTTCCAGAGGCTACCGGAGACCTGGAACTCCACGTGGGTCGTGCGCGCAGGGACCACCAGATTAAGATGACGCTGACCACAGTGTGGAAGCGTTTAATATGGTCTGTGCAGAGAGGAAGAACAGGGATAGATAGACACATAGTTGACAGGCTACAGAGGCTACGCTAATGCAAGGAGATTGGAATGACAAGTGGACTACACGTCTCGAGGAATGTTCAGAAAGTTAAGCTTAACGCGGCAAAGAATTTTATTGACTAAAATGATTGAAATGATACAGTACTGCTGGAGTAGGCTAGCTGGCAGTGGCTGCGTTGTTGACTTTGTAGGCTAGCAGGCAGTGGCTGCGTTGTTGACACTACACTAATCAAGTCGTTCCGTCGAGTGTAATAGTTTCTACAGTGCTGCTATTCGGGGCTAGCCGGCTAGCTAGCAGTGTTGATTACGTTACGTTACGTTAAAAGAACGACAATAGCTGGCTAGCTAACCTAAAATCGCTCTAGACTACACAATTGTCTTAGATACAAAGACGGCTATGTAGCTAGCTAGCTACGATCAAACAAATCAAACCGTTGTACTGTAATGAAGTGAAATGAAAATGAGATACTACCTGTGGAGCGAAGCGGAATGTTGACCGGGTTGTTGAAGTTCTTATTCGGTAGACGTTGGCTAGCTGTTGGCTAGCTAGCTAGCAGTATCTCCTACGTTAAGGACGACAAATAGCTGGCTAGCCAACCTCGGTAAATTAAGATAATCACTCTAAGTCTACACACTCTAAACTACACAATTATCTTGGATACGAAGACAGCAAAGACAACTATGTAGCTAGCTAACACTACACTAATCGAGTCGTTCAGTTGAGTGTAATAGTTTCTACAGTGCTGGTAGACGGTGGACGATTAGCTAGCTGCTGGGCAGATAGCAGTGTAGACTACGTTAGGACGACGAAATACGATAATTACGCAATTATCTTTGATACAAAGACGGCTATGTAGCTAGCTAAGAAGGAATTGCTAAGATTAGACAAATCAAACCGTTGTACTATAATGAAATGTAATGAAAATGTAATGAAGGATTATACTACCTGCTTGCGGACCGAGTGTTGATGCGGCCGCTTGCTCCAACCCGGAACCGGAAACCTGCTGGTTGTAGAGCCTGCTGGTTATCCGGCCTGTTTGTAGCTAACCTGCTGGTTATCGGAGCCTGTTGTCGCCTAACCGCTGCTGGTTATCGGCCTGCTTGTCTAACCTGCTGGATATCGGCCTGCTTGTCGCTAACCTGCTGGTTATCGGCCTGCTTGTCTAACCTGCTGGTTATCGGCCTGTTTGTCTAACCTGCTGGTTATCGGCCTGCTTGTCGCTAACCTGCTGGTTATCGGCCTGCTTGTCTAACCTGCTGGATATCGGCCTGCTTGTCTAACCTGCTGGTTAACGGCCTGCTTGTCTAACCTGCTGGTTAACGGCCTGTTTGTCGCTAACCTGCTGGATATCGGCCTGCTTGTCGCTAACCTGCTGGATATCGGCCTGCTTGTCTAACCTGCTGGATATCGGCCTGCTTGTCTAACCTGCTGGTTATCGGCCTGCTTGTCTAACCTGCTGGTTATCGGCCTGCTTGTCTAACCTGCTGGTTATCGGCCTGTTTGTCTCTAACCTGCTGGATCCCAGCCTTGTCCGGCCTGCTTGTCGCTAACCTGCTGGTTATCGGCCACTTGTCTAACCTGCTGGATATCGGCCTGTTTGTCGCTAACCCGCTGGTTATCGGCGTTTGTCGCTAACCTGCTGGTTATCGGCCTGTTTGTCTAACCTGCTGGTTATCGGCTCGCTTGTCTAACCTGCTGGTTATCGGCCTGCTTGTCTAACCTTGAAGCTACAACTACCCCTTTCATTTTGCTCTTTCCTCACTCCCTTGCCTTTGTTCAACCATCTTATCAACCCTTCAGTCTTCAAAGTATGTACTGTGAAGGGGTAAGGTGACTAGACTTTTGTATATATATATATATATATATATATATATATATATATATATATATATATATATATATATATATATATATATATATATATATAAACGAGTAGAAGCAGTGTATATGACGATTGTACGTGAGTGTGTGTCTGTGTGTAGAATCAACATAAATGGCGTGTTTAACTATAAGAAGAATAAGAATAGTAAACAAACAAACAAATATTTGACCCACATTTTATTGTTCCCCACAAGGTCAAATGCTATTTCTAAGGGGTTTAGGGTTAAGGTGAGAATTAGGGTTAGGAGCTAGGGTTAGGATGTTTTTTGAATGGGACTGAATTGTGTGTCCCCACAAGACTACAAGACTGTGTGTGTGCATGTTATCTGTGAGTGTGTGTGAGCAAAAGAAGTGACTGTGTGCGTGTGGTGTGTGCGCGTGCCTGCATTCGTATCTGCGTGTGTGTGTGTGGGGGGGGGGGGGGTGGAGCTGTCTATGAGGTTACGTAGTTATATATCAAAGGCCCAGCTATTAGTTTCCAATCAAGGCAAATGGAGAATGAAGGACAAATCCTTAAAACCTTTTCTTGCAGTCAGTTGCCCCATGGGGTGGGATTTATTAATATGTTTATAATGCTGAAAATTCGGTGTTTCTACTTCAAGCAGGCCCTGAGTCAGCCAAATCACCAATCACCTGTATCATCCTTTCTGTCTCCTCTGACACATGGTTATATAGGGTCATAAATCACCACCTGCCTGCCCCTCTCCCTCACACCTAGATGTCAAAAGTGGACCAAAACTGAGAAGTTCCAACACTGAGAATTATTTTCGGCTGTACACAAACATAATAATTGAATAAAAATAATAAAAAATAAATTTTATATATTTTCCCTGCTGACATCAGCCATTGAAACCCAGTACATCTGATTAGATAACAACATTTCCCAATAAATCACATCTGATTAGATAACAACATTTCCCAATAAATCACATCTGATTAGATAACAACATTTTCCAATAAATCATTGGTTAAAAACACAGACTAATCTTTCTATTCAAGATTTGGTTGTTATGTATTTAATCACAACAACCTATTGATAATCTTTTTCAGATTGGAAAATATGTCCTCATTGCATAGTTCAAAATCGTTGAAAGCGTTTTCAAGTCACGTCAAATCAAATGTTAATTGTCACATGCTACCGAATTACAACCTTAACGTGGAATGTCTACTTTACAAGCCCTTAAACCAACAATGCCGTTCAAGAGTTCATAAAACATTTACTAAATAAATTAAAGTAAAAAAAAAATTAAAAAAAATTTAATCAATCAAAAAGTAACACAAGAAGTGTGCATAAACAATAACGGGGCTATATACAGAAATTTACCGTACCGAGTCAGTGTGAGGCTATATACAGGTGGTGGGGTACAGAGTCAATGTGGAGGCTATATACAGGTGGTACCGAGTCACGGGAGGGTTATATACAGGTGGTACCGGTACCGAGTCAATGTGGAGGCTATATACAGGTGTTACCGGTTCAGAGTCAATGTGGAGGCACCACTGCAGGGGTACCGGTACAGAGTCAATGTGGAGGCTATATACAGGGGTACCGGTACAGAGTCAATGTGGAGGCTATATACAGGGGTACCGGTACAGAGTCAGTGTGGAGGCTATATACAGGTGGTACCGGTACAGAGTCAGTGTGGAGGCTATATACAGGTGGTACCGGTACCGAGTCAGTGTGGAGGCTATATACAGGTGGTACCAGTACCGAGTCAGTGTGGAGGCTATATTCAGGTGGTACCGGTACAGAGTCAGTGTGGAGGCTATATACAGGTGGTACCGGTACCGAGTCAGTGTGGAGGCTATATACAGGTGGTACCGGTACCGAGTCAATGTGGAGGCTATATACAGGTGGTACCGGTACAGAGTCAATGTGGAGGCTATATACAGGTGGTACCGGTACCGAGTCAATGTGGAGGCTATATACAGGGGTACTACTACAGAGTCAATGTGGAGGCTATATACAGGGGGTACCGGTACAGAGTCAATGTGGAGGCTATATACAGGGGGTACCGGTACAGAGTCAATGTGGAGGCTATATACAGGGTATTATGGTACAGAGTCAATGTGGAGGCTAGATACAGGGGTACCGGTACAGAGTTAATGTGGAGGCTATATACAGGGTATTATGGTACAGAGTCAATGTGGAGGTTATATACAGGGGGTAACGGTACAGAGTCAGTGTGGAGGCTATATACAGGGGGTACCGGTACAGAGTCAATGTGGAGGCTATATACAGGTGGTACCGGTACCGAGTCAATGTGGAGGCTATATACAGGGGGTACCAGTACAGAGTCAATGTGGAGGCTATATACAGGGGGTACCGGTACAGAGTCAATGTGGAGGCTATATACATGGTGTTATGGTACAGAGTCAATGTGGAGACTATATACAGGGGGTACCGGTACAGAGTCAATGTGGAGGCTTTATACAGGGGTACCGGTACAGAGTCAATGTGGAGGCTATATACATGGTGTTATGGTACAGAGTCAATGTGGAGGCTATATACAGGGGGTACCGGTACCGAGTCAATGTGGAGGCTATATACAGGTGGTACATGTACCGAGTCAGTGTGGAGGCTATATACAGGGTGTACCGGTACCGAGTCAATGTGGAGGCTATATACAGGGGGTACCGGTACAGAGTCAATGTGGAGGCTATATACAGGTGGTACCGGTACCGAGTCAATGTGGAGGCTATATACAGGGGGTACCGGTACAGAGTCAATGTGGAGGCTATATACAGGTGGTACCGGTACCGAGTCAATGTGGAGGCTATATACAGGTGGTACTGGTACAGAGTCAATGTGCGGTGGGGTACAGGTTCGTCGAGATCGTTTGTAAAGTGACTATGCATCGATAATAAACAGCGAGTAGCAGCAGTGTAAATAGTCAGGCATGCATTGGATAATTTATAATCTTAAGGCTTGGAGGTAGAAGCTGTTAAGGAGC
>NW_027001083.1:0-7929 GCF_036934945.1 Oncorhynchus masou masou
CGTCTGTCAACAGACTGTGAGTTAACATAACGTCTGTCAACAGACTGTGGGTTAACATAACTGATATCATAGTGTCTGTCAACAGACTGTGGGTTAACATAGCGCCTGTCAACAGACTCAATGGGTTAACATAGCGTCTGTCAACAGACTGTGGTTAACATAACGATATCATAATGTCTGTCAACAGACTGTGGGTTAACATAACTGATATCATAATGTCTGTCAACAGACTGTGGTTAACATAATGTCTGTCAACAGACTATGAGTTAACATAACGCCTGTCAACAGACTGTGGGTTAACATAACTGATATCATAGTGTCTGTCAACAGACTGTGGGTTAACATAACTGATATCATAGTGTCTGTCAACAGACTGTGGGTTAACATAACGTCTGTCAACAGACTGTGGGTTAACATAACTGATATCATAGTGTCTGTCAACAGACTGTGGGTTAACATAACTGATATCATAGTGTCTGTCAACAGACTGTGGGTTAACATAACTGATATCATAGCGTCTGTCAACAGACTGTGGGTTAACATAACTGATATCGTAATGTCTGTCAACAGACTATGGGTTAACATAACTGATATCATAATGTCTGTCAACAGACTGTGGGTTAACATAACTGATATCATAGTGTTTGTCAACAGACTCTGGGTTAACATAACTGATATCATAGTGTCTGTCAACAGACTCTGGGTTAACATAACTGATATCATAATGTCTGTCAACAGACTGTGGGTTAACATAGCGTCTGTCAACAGACTGTGGGTTAACATAACTGATATCATAGTGTTTGTCAACAGACTGTGGGTTAACATAGCGTCTGTCAACAGACTGTGGGTTAACATAACTGATATCATGGCGTCTGTCAACAGACTGTGGGTTAACTTAACTGATATCATAGCGTCTGTCAACAGACTGTGGGTTAACATAACTGATATCGTAATGTCTGTCAACAGACTATGGGTTAACATAACTGATATCATAATGTCTGTCAACAGACTGTGGGTTAACATAACTGATATCATAGTGTCTGTCAAAAGACTGTGGGTTAACATAGCGTCTGTCTACAGACTGTGAGTTAACATAACGTCTGTCAACAGACTGTGGGTTAACATAACTGATATCATAGTGTCTGTCAACAGACTGTGGGTTAACATAACGTCTGTCAACAGACTGTGGGTTAACATAACTGATATCATAGTGTCTGTCAACAGACTGTGGGTTAACATAGCGTCTGTCAACAGACTGTGAGTTAACATAACGTCTGTCAACAGACTGTGGGTTAACATAACTGATATCATAGCGTCTGTCAACAAACTGTGGGTTAACATAACTGATATCATAGTGTCTGTCAACAGACTGTGGGTTAACATAGCGTCTGTCAACAGACTGTGAGTTAACATAACGTCTGTCAACAGACTGTGGGTTAACATAACTGATATCATAGTGTCTGTCAACAGACTCTGGGTTAACATAACTGATATCATAGCGTCTGTCAACAGACTGTGGGTTAACATAACTGATATCATAGCGTCTGTCAACAAACTGTGGGTTAACATAACTGATATCATAGTGTCTGTCAACAGACTGTGGGTTAACATAGCGTCTGTCAACAGACTGTGAGTTAACATAACGTCTGTCAACAGACTGTGGGTTAACATAACTGATATCATAGTGTCTGTCAACAGACTGTGGGTTAACATAACGTCTGTCAACAGACTGTGGGTTAACATAACTGATATCATAGTGTCTGTCAACAGACTGTGGGTTAACATAACTGATATCATAGTGTCTGTCAACAGACTGTGGGTTAACATAGCCTGTCAACAGACTGATAACATAACTGATATCATAGTGTCTGTCAACAGACTGTGGGTTAACATAGCGTCTGTCAACAGACTGTGAGTTAACATAGCGTCTGTCAACAGACTGTGGGTTAACATAACTGATATCATAATGTCTGTCAACAGACTATGGGTTAACATAACGTCTGTCAACAGACTGTGGGTTAACATAACTGATATCAAAGTGTCTGTCAACAGACTGTGGGTTAACATAGCGTCTGTCAACAGACTGTGAGTTAACATAACGTCTGTCAACAGACTGTGGGTTAACATAACTGATATCATAGTGTCTGTCAACAGACTGTGGGTTAACATAACTGATATCATAGTGTCTGTCAACAGACTGTGGGTTAACATAACGTCTGTCAACAGACTGTGGGTTAACATAACTGATATCATAGTGTCTGTCAACAGACTGTGGGTTAACATAACTGATATCATAGTGTCTGTCAACAGACTGTGGGTTAACATAGCGTCTGTCAACAGACTGTGGGTTAACATAACTGATATCATAATGTCTGTCAACAGACTATGGGTTAACATAACTGATATCATAATGTCTGTCAACAGACTGTGGGTTAACATAACTGATATCATAGTGTCTGTCAACAGACTCTGGGTTAACATAACTGATATCATAATGTCTGTCAACAGACTCTGGGTTAACATAACTGATATCATAGTGTCTGTCAACAGACTCTGAGTTAACATAACTGATATCATAATGTCTGTCAACAGACTCTGGGTTAACATAACTGATATCATAGCGTCTGTCAACAGACTGTGGGTTAACATAACTGATTTCATAATGTCTGTCAACAGACTGTGGGTTAACATAGCGTCTGTCAACAGACTGTGGGTTAACATAACTGATATCATAGTGTTTGTCAACAGACTGTGGGTTAACATAGCGTCTGTCAACAGACTGTGGGTTAACATAACTGATATCATAGTGTCTGTCAACAGACTGTGGGTTAACATAGCGTCTGTCAACAGACTGTGGGTTAACATAACTGATATCATAGTGTCTGTCAACAGACTGTGGGTTAACATAGCGTCTGTCAACAGACTGTGGGTTAACATAACTGATATCATAATGTCTGTCAACAGACGATGGGTTAACATAACTGATATCATAATGTCTGTCAACAGACTGTGGGTTAACATAACTGATATCATAGTGTCTGTCAACAGACTGTGGGTTAACATAGCGTCTGTCTACAGACTGTGAGTTAACATAACTGATATCATAGTGTCTGTCAACAGACTGTGGGTTAACATAACGTCTGTCAACAGACTGTGGGTTAACATAACTGATATCATAGTGTCTGTCAACAGACTGTGGGTTAACATAACGTCTGTCAACAGACTGTGGGTTAACATAACTGATATCATAGCGTCTGTCAACAAACTGTGGGTTAACATAACTGATATCATAGTGTCTGTCAACAGACTGTGGGTTAACATATAGCCTGGCGTCAACAGACTGTGAGTTAACATAACGCCTGTCAACAGACTGTGGGGTTAACATAACTGATATCATAGTGTCTGTCAACAGACTGTGGGTTAACATAACGTCTGTCAACAGACTGTGGGTTAACATAACTGATATCATAGTGTCTGTCAACAGACTGTGGGTTAACATAGCGTCTGTCAACAGACTGTGAGTTAACATAACGTCTGTCAACAGACTGTGGGTTAACATAACTGATATCATAGTGTCTGTCAACAGACTGTGGGTTAACATAACTGATATCATAGTGTCTGTCAACAGACTGTGGGTTAACATAACGTCTGTCAACAGACTGTGGGTTAACATAACTGATATCATAGTGTCTGTCAACAGACTGTGGGTTAACATAACTGATATCATAGTGTCTGTCAACAGACTGTGGGTTAACATAGCGTCTGTCAACAGACTGTGGGTTAACATAACTGATATCATAATGTCTGTCAACAGACTATGGGTTAACATAACTGATATCATAATGTCTGTCAACAGACTGTGGGTTAACATAACTGATATCATAGTGTCTGTCAACAGACTCTGGGTTAACATAACTGATATCATAGTGTCTGTCAACAGACTCTGGGTTAACATAACTGATATCATAATGTCTGTCAACAGACTCTGGGTTAACATAACTGATATCATAGTGTCTGTCAACAGACTCTGAGTTAACATAACTGATATCATAATGTCTGTCAACAGACTCTGGGTTAACATAACTGATATCATAGCGTCTGTCAACAGACTGTGGGTTAACATAACTGATATCATAGCGTCTGTCAACAAACTGTGGGTTAACATAACTGATATCATAGTGTCTGTCAACAGACTGTGGGTTAACATAGCGTCTGTCAACAGACTGTGAGTTAACATAACGTCTGTCAACAGACTGTGGGTTAACATAACTGATATCATAGTGTCTGTCAACAGACTGTGGGTTAACATAACGTCTGTCAACAGACTGTGGGTTAACATAACTGATATCATAGTGTCTGTCAACAGACTGTGGGTTAACATAGCGTCTGTCAACAGACTGTGAGTTAACATAACGTCTGTCAACAGACTGTGGGTTAACATAACTGATATCATAGTGTCTGTCAACAGACTGTGGGTTAACATAACGTCTGTCAACAGACTGTGGGTTAACATAACTGATATCATAGTGTCTGTCAACAGACTGTGGGTTAACATAGCGTCTGTCAACAGACTGTGAGTTAACATAACGTCTGTCAACAGACTGTGGGTTAACATAACTGATATCATAGTGTCTGTCAACAGACTGTGGGTTAACATAACTGATATCATAGTGTCTGTCAACAGACTGTGGGTTAACATAACGTCTGTCAACAGACTGTGGGTTAACATAACTGATATCATAGTGTCTGTCAACAGACTGTGGGTTAACATAGCGTCTGTCAACAGACTGTGGGTTAACATAACTGATATCATAATGTCTGTCAACAGACTATGGGTTAACATAACTGATATCATAATGTCTGTCAACAGACTGTGGGTTAACATAACTGATATCATAGTGTCTGTCAACAGACTCTGAGTTAACATAACTGATATCATAGCGTCTGTCAACAGACTGTGGGTTAACATAACTGATATCATAGTGTCTGTCAACAGACTGTGGGTTAACATAACTGATATCATAGTGTCTGTCAACAGACTGTGGGTTAACATAACTGATATCATAATGTCTGTCAACAGACTGTGGGTTAACATAGCGTCTGTCAACAGACTGTGGGTTAACATAACTGATATCATGGCGTCTGTCAACAGACTGTGGGTTAACATAGCGTCTGTCAACAGACTGTGGGTTAACATAACTGATATCATAGTGTCTGTCAACAGACTATGGGTTAACATAACTGATATCATAATGTCTGTCAACAGACTGTGGGTTAACATAACTGATATCATAGTGTCTGTCAACAGACTGTGGGTTAACATAACTGATATCATAGTGTCTGTCAACAGACTGTGGGTTAACATAACTGATATCATAGCGTCTGTCAACAGACTGTGGGTTATCATAGCGTCTGTCAACAGACTGTGGGTTAACATAACTGATATCATAGCGTCTGTCAACAGACTGTGGGATGCGCCGACTAACGAGGAACTTTGTTTCCGGTGCACATATCATTTGGACAAATCATGATGTGTTCACATATTGCAAATTTCAGAAGTGGAGGGGACATTTGGCACAGACTTTCCCCTAATTAAAAAAGAAGAAGCTGGGTGGAGCTACAGCCCTGCTTCCGCTACTTGTTGGTTTTCCAACACGTCCCCTCAGAACTTCATCATCTGATTAATTAACCCTGAATCATCATTGACCATCAGCAATATTTTAGTTCTGTGTTGATCCGAGATTAGGACTGCAGTGGAGAGACATGTTGTATTTACACAATATTATCAATACAATAAAAACAAAACCAATCACCATCAAAAATCTTCATCATCGTCATCAACATTGTTATGGTCATCATTAAAATTAACATTATTATCATCCTTTTGTTAATATTGAAGGCATTTACAGCGATGTTGTAATATTAATGTATCAAAAAAAATAAAGAGAGTCGCACACTCTCTATATACAGTGCCTTGCGAAAGTATTCGGCTCCCTTGAACTTTGCGACCTTTTGCCACATTTCAGGCTTCAAACATAAAGATATAAAACTGTATTTTTGTGAAGAATCAACAGTTCAAGTGGGACACAATCATGAAGTGGAACGACATTTATTGATATTTCAAACTTTTTAACAAATCAAAAACTGAAAATTGGGCGGCAAAATTATTCAGCCCCAAATCAATACTTTGTAGCGCCACCTTTTGCGATTACAACTGTAAGTCGCTTGGGGTATGTCTATCAGTTTTGCACATCGAGACTGAAATTTTTTCCATTCCTCCTTGCAAAACAGCTCGAGCTCAGTGAGGTTGATGGAGAGCATTTGTGAACAGCAGTTTTCAGTTCTTTCCATAGATTCTCGATTGGATTCAGGTCTGACTTTGGACTTGGCCATTCTAACACCTGGATATGTTTATTTTTTTAACCATTCCATTGTAGATTTTGCTTTATGTTTTGGATCATTGTCTTTGTTGGAAGACAAATCTCCATCCCAGTCTCAGGTCTTTGCAGACTCCATCAGGTTTTCTTCCAGAATGGTCCTGAATTTGGCTCCATCCATCTTCCCATCAATTTTAACCATCTTCCCTGTCCCTGCTGAAGAAAAAGCAGGCCCAAACCATGATGCTGCCACCACCATGTTTGACAGTGGGGATGGTGTGTTCAGGTGATGAGCTGTGTTGCTTTTACGCCAAACATAACGCTTTGCATTGTTGCCAAAAAGTTCAATTTTTGGTTTCATCTGACCAGAGCACATTCTTCCACATGTTTGGTGTGTCTCCCAGGTGGCTTGTGGCAAACTTTAAACAACACTTTTTATGGATATATTTAAGAAATGGCTTTCTTCTTGCCACTCTTCCATAAAGGCCAGATTTGTGCAATATACGACTGATTGTTGTCCTAAGGACAGAGTCTCTCACCTCAGCTGTAGATCTCTGCAGTTCATCCAGAGTGATCATGGGCCTCTTGGCTGCATCTCTGATCAGTCTTCCTTTGTATGAGCTGAAAGTTTAGAGGGACGGCCAGGTCTTGGTAGATTTGCAGTGGTCTGATACTCCTTCCATTTCAATATTATCGCTTGCACAGTGCTCCTTGGGATGTTTAAAGCTTGGGAAATCTTTTTGTATCCAAATCTGGCTTTAAACTTCTTCACAACAGTATCTCGGACCTGCCTGGTGTGTTCCTTGTTCTTCATGATGCTCTCTACGCTTTTAACGGACCTCTGAGACTATCACAGTGCAGGTGCATTTATACGGAGACTTGATTACACACAGGTGGATTGTATTTATCATCATTAGTCATTTAGGTCAACATTGGATCATTCAGAGATCCTCACTGAACTTCTGGAGAGAGTTTGCTGCACTGAAAGTAAAGGGGCTGAATAATTTTGCACGCCCAATTTTTCAGTTTTTGATTTGTTAAAAAGTTTGAAATATCCAATAAATGTCGTTCCACTTCATGATTGTGTCCCACTAGTTGTTGATTCTTCACAAAAAAATACAGTTTTATATCTTTATGTTTGAAGCCTGAAATGTGGCAAAAGGTCGCAAAGTTCAAGGGGGCCGAATACTTTCGCAAGGCACTGTACAAACTCCCAGTAATTACTAAATTAATAAATTACTGGGAGTTTATATAAACAGGGTGTGTGACTCTATTTTCATATCTTAACGTTTATTCTCCGTTACTCAGCACCTCTGCAGTAAAGGATTTTCTCTGGTTGTGTCAGTTCATGTTTTTTTTTTTAAATATATGACTGTAGCCAATGTTCTGTAATGGTGGCGTTTGTAATGCATTGTAATGTAATGTGTTGCATTGTTCATAATTGTTTAGGGTTGTTAATATGTATCATTAATGTTGTTTATGTTGACTTACAGGGTTGACCAATAACATACCAGTACCACACATAGATGAAGGAGAGAAATGTAGAAGAGTA
>NW_027001084.1:0-7929 GCF_036934945.1 Oncorhynchus masou masou
GTATCCTAAATAAAAACTTAAGTGCCTTATAGTTCACTGTCACTCTCAGGTAATGTTTTGAAAATGGGGGAATGGGATTCGCTATAAACTTATACCTTGATCTATAACTTGATCTGGCACCTTTATACAGTAGAAAGTGAAGGGAGCCTGGTAATCATAATGCCTGTACCAGTAAAGCAGAGGATAATTCCAAAGCTTGCATCCTTATGAGCATCTCAGAATCACAGGTTTTCCTCTGTACTGATGACTTCATGTTGTACAGCAGTAATGTGCTCCCCAGCAATTAATTCTGTAAAGAAAATATAGAAACATAATCAATTGTGTGTCAATCTCTAATTTCCATTACCAATACGGGCTCACTTAAAACATTTGCAAGCCGAAGCACACCATCCCAACCGTGAAGCGTGGGGTGGCAGCATCATGTTGTGGGTGTGCTTTGCTGCAGGAGGCACCGGTGTATTTCAAAAAATAGATGACGTCATGAGGAAGGAAAATTATGTGGATATATTAAAGCAACATCTCAAGATATCAGTCAGGAAGTTAAAGCTTAGTTGCAAATGGGTCTTCCAAATGGACAATGACCCCAAGCATACTTCCAAAGTTGTGGCAAAATGGATTAATAACCTCTTGAAGCTAGGGGGCACTATTTTTATGTTTGGAAAAATAACATTCCCAAAGTAAACGGCTTATTTCTCAGGACCAGATGCGAGAATATGCATATAATTGACAGATTGGGATATGAAACACTCTAAAGTTTCCAAAACTGTCAACAAAATGTCTGTGAGTGTAACAGAACTGATATTGCAGGCGAAACCCTGAGAAAAATCAAACCAGTTCTGTTATACTCACAGACATCATTCAAACGGTTTTAGAAACTTCAGAGTGTTTTCTATCCAAATACTACTAATAACCTGCATATATTAGCATCTGGGACTGAGTAGCATGCAGTTTACTCTGGGCACGCTTTTCATCCAAAAGTGAAAATGCTGTCCCCTAGCCCAAACAAGTTTCAAGCTGTCTGATTTGGAATTTTAGGACCCCTTTAGGTACACAAAAAATTAACAAGATGATTTGATAGCCCAAACGGTACGCTACAAACAGAAGTTGGCACATCGACAGCGAGAGTCTCATCCTTCCGTAGAGTGGCCATATACATTTTTTATGCAAAACGGTTCGGACGCTACAGACATATTTGTGAGAATATCAATTTGCGGGATGTCTCATGGTCAGACAAACACCCCTGAAACTCGGCCACCTTGCACTGCGGAGGCAGAAGACAACCATAGGCTGATGTGGTGGATTGAGACGCAGCCCATGCAAACATGTGTGTCTCTCGCTTAAGTATGTCATACAGGATGTCTGTTTCCTCCCATGGTTCTTGACAGGTTTTTGTACAGTGTCACAGTTTCCTGTCACTGTGGTCTTCATGGCATGGTAGTACAGAGCAGAGTCTGTCACATCAGCAAAAAGATCTTCAGATCCACATGTTTGTCCACTTTGTCAATGGTAACTGTCAGACGAGGAGATGGGGGAGTAGCTTTAAATATAGACCCCTCTGGTGTTACTTACAATAGGAATCATATTTTGGATCTGGGATGTTGGCGGAACCACTGTAGATTGTAAACAGTGCCATCATATTTGCAGAAGAGATGGACATTCCTTCCCTCCTGAACAAGCTCTTCTGTAGTCACAGGGTTTATTGAATCCCCAAAACTGTTTCCTGCAAAACTATTTGGTCAAATAATTTCTGTAACTGTAACTGTACAACTGTGCAGTTGTGACGTAAAACAATTATGAATGTGGAATTATTATGATTATTGCTGTTCATTCACAATAAGATTAAATTAAAAGATTTAAATCTGTATAATAACTTGCCTAAGAAAGATAAAAACGGAACAAATGAGAAGAAAATCATCTTGCTAGACCTTTGAGAAACCAATAGACAGCACTGAGAGACCTGACAAACTAGCTACTTCCTGAACAATAACATCCCATAAGCTACATGTGGATCTTTGATTATACAGCGCCTCCTCTTGACACCAACTTGAAATGTTTTCTGTTACGGCTTTCTTTCTACAGTTTTTATGGGTTTCCTGTCACTGTCGGCTGCAGGGCACAGAAATACAGAGCAGAGTCTGTCACCTCAGCAGAAGAGATCATCCCGATCCAGATGGGTCTTATCTTCATTGAGTTTAACAGACATTTGATTGTGGGTCAATTCATTATGTGTCTTTAACCATCCTTCAAAAGGTATTTACCAAAGAACATTGAAAAAAGTAGAATTGCATAAAACATCTCCATGGTGTCTGAATGACTGGCTTCATGTGCTGTCAGGTAAGAGTGTATCACTATTATCTCCTCAAACATCTTGTAGATTACATACTGTAATGTTAAAGCACTCATTGACTTTGTAGCTCCACCTCTCTACACTAAAGAGAGTCGGGTATTTCAGTTCAACTGTCTTCCTGGGTTGTAATTCTGCTAAATGTCATCTTCATGATTTCTCTGGAGTTCTGAGTAGAGATATTTCAGTTCATGACCGCCCTCTAATGGTATTGTCTCCAAATGTATGATGTTCACAAAAAGAAGAAATAAAAGACAATTACTGCCCTGTATCCTCTAAACAGAGGTTCCTAATCTGTGTGGCGAGGGGTCAGCCAGTGCAGCTTTAAACTTATTCTTGAAAGTTGCAATAGTAGAATGCACATGGCGCAATTTTGAAATTGGGTATTGCATCATCAGTTCCTCTTGTCGTGTTATTCATTTCATATCTTAGAGAGCTATTTATAACTTGTCAGCAATGTACAGATCAAGTTTTTTTATTATGTTTTTTAGCCCGTAGATATTGTTATTTGTTTGTCACTCAAACATCACATGAATAAACATTGTATGACGTTCCACTATGCTGGAATGGGGTCACAGTGAAAATGTTTGGGAACCCCTGCTAATAGGAAGCAAAACAACACCACAAATGTTCTTCATTCTGTATTTATTCAGACTGGTATCTTTGATCATGTTATATCAGAATAGGAAAATGCAGACAATATAAAGTATTATCTCCTCAATAATATTTACATGAAATGTGTTTTCTTGCTTCTCTTTCAATTAATGTGGATATTCAGGAAAAAAAGGTATGTATTAATGTACTCTAAATAATAACTGATTGATCAGAACACAATGCACTGTTCACCTCCAAGGGTCTTGACAGGTTTTTGTACAGTGTGTCTGGGTTTACTGTCACTGTGGGCTGCAAGGCGCAGTGGTACAGAGCAGAGTCTTCCAATTCAACAGAGGAGATCATCAAGTCAACACGGGTCTTATCTTCATTCAGTCTACCAGTGTGTCGTGGAGTCGTAATGGATGTATTCTGAATATACATGCCGCTTTGTAGGATCAAAAGAAGACATTCTGGTCTGGATCCGGGGTATTGACGGTACCATTGTAGATTGTTAACGTTGCCCTTGTAGTTGCAGGAGAGAGTGATGTTTGTTCCTTGGAGAGCATTGACTTCAGGCTTCACTGAAGTTATTGTTTCCTGCTCCATACTATCATCTGCAACAACATAAGTATTGTCATTGTGTTAATGTTTATTCCAAATGAGAAACAATACATGTGTTAGGTGCCCATAAAGTATGACAGAGAAAGAATTAAAACATAATGCAATCATTCATTGATAAAAGCAATGTCAATGTATTCAAAATGTTGTTTGGTTTAAACTGAGTATTCAGCACTCACCTATAAACACTGAGAGGAGCAACACTAATATGAGTGACATCCTGACACAGACTAGATAAACCAACTGAGAGACAAGACAGTGAGAGAGCTGAGTAGATCCTCTACAGAGACATCCTCATGGTTGCAGGTATATCCAGCCTATACCAGTGTTTGACTATTAGGCCCCTCCTCTGATAACTGGATATGTAACTCTTCTTCTGTGGTTTGTGGTTAAGGGTTTTCAGTTCCTATTGGCCTCCTCCTCAGATTATTAAAGACTTAATTTCTATCTGAAAATGTCTAGTTTTTGCTTTAGTCTTTGTTTGTTTTTCCACACGGTCTGTATGAACCTGAGCTGGAAGGTGAGGAGTGACAAGCTTCTGGACATATCCTGATTTCGTGCTGAGAATCAGGATCTCTGGTTTAGACCTGAGATACTGACGATACCACTGTAGATTGTTTACAGAGCCAATGTAGCTGCAGGATAGTGTGATAGTATCACCCTCCACACCACCCACCATACGCCTAGTGGGTTTGTCATCTTCAGATCTGCTACTTGTCAAGAAAGGAAAAACATGCTGCTGTTTTTGACATTTTGGTCTGTTGATGATGCCTTTCCCCTTCTCATTATCGTAATACAATTTAGTGATACTCAAATCTTAAGTATAATTGTATTTTTGACAACTTTGAAGTACATTCTGGGTTTTAAATTAAAAATGTCAAGTTGAATACAGCACTCACCAACAGGGACTAGCAGGATGAGAAATTATTAAAGCAGCAACACAGCTAATAGACACAGTATAAAAACATACTCTGACACAACATAGGCAGAGTTGAATATCTCTCTCTGAAATAATTGTTCAGTCTCGCTGATTTGAGAAAATGTTGTAGCTCCACCTACCTCCAAAGACAGGGGCTGTTGAAAAACCAAATGTGTTGTTTATGTGTGTGCCATGCAATCCTTGTTTAATATTTGTATTGATGCATTCATTTATTTTTAATAACGCTATTCCATTCATATTACACTGCATTATGAAGAAAAAAGTTTGAAATGAATACAGTGAAATTGTGCTGTTTTTTGAATTTAATTTAATTTACCATATACCTAACACAAAGTGTTCTATTGAATGTCAAACATAAAATACAACAATACCAAGTCTCAAATGAAATAAAATTATAAAATAAGCGTATAACATTACATAAAACACAAGTTAAAAAAACATTAAACAATACAAATCAATTGTTGTTTTTTATTTAATTTAACTTTGTTATTTTGGTACATACATTTCTCATACTTTCTGTTACTTATTATTTATTGAAAGGAGGTTTGGGACTATTTTTCACTAAATAATATCTTATGTTATCTTTTACTCTTCTTTTTATATATAAAGCTGCTTTTGAGTGTTCAGAGATAAAAGACTATAGTTCTTCTGACTGGCATGGAAGTGACTAGAGTCTTCAGAGGTGTAAGGATGATTAGGTGTATGAAAATCGGGTATTTGATACAGTGGTGCTTCATTCATATTATATTTAATTTTGAAGAAAATAGTACAACTTTTATAGTTGATCTAGACATGAAGTTAGGGCTAGAATAGAGGTGTTTAGTGTTTAGTTAATATTCATTAAGCTGCCTGTTGATAACTTTCTCCCAGTAATCAGATGTTCTAGGTCTTTGTAGTGTCTCTGAGTTTCCTGTCACTGTGGGCTGCAGGGAACAGTAGTACAGAGCAGAGTCTGTCACTTCAGCAGAGGAGATCTTCAGAACCACACAGTTGTCCTCTTCTTTATGTATGAGGGTCCATTTTGTACTATCAGTGTTGGTTATGACCCCAGAGTAGTCCAGTATGAGGAACTGTGGAGAGGATCCAGGATGCTGGAGGTACCATAACAGACTGTTGGTTAATGAGCTGTTGTATATACAGGAGAGTTGAACACTACAACCATCCATATCATCTACAACATCTCTGTCTGGAGTCTTCAACACTTGTACCTGTAAAAAATAACCACATGTATTACTGAGTCAATGTAGACAGTGTAAAGTACATTCACACTTGGTGTTTCAAAGTGTATTACCTCTTGATATTGATAATACCATATTGTAATGAATACTGAACAGTGTACATTCTGTTAGTACACATTCAGTCAATGGAGAGTGAATCCTTACCTACAAGTGCACATAAACAAGACTGAATAGAGCAGCATCATAGTCACTGGGTGTTAGACAGACACTTCTCTAATGATCTTCTCTTGGAACAGTCACTCTGGGTGAATCAGTTCCACTCATTATATGTTATGAATAACACTGCGCTCCTCCTCTTGACATAATATAATGGGTGCATGTTGACTCCACTTGATGGCATTATTGTCAAATAAAACCTGGAACTACAGAGTTGAAATACTCTCTCAGGGGATGTTAGGTTTTTGTACAGTGTTTCTGGGTTTCCTGTCACTGTGGGCTTCAGAGCACAGAAGTACATAGCAGAGTCTGTCACTTCAGCAGAGGAGATCTTCAGATCCGTACGTTTGGAATTTTTGTCATGATTCAGAGTAAACCCTGGTGTAATATCTGCATACTCCATAACCAGTAACTGTGGTGCTGATTTGGGATATTGTCGATACCATAGAAGAATGTTTACAGAAGCGGTGTAGTTACAAGAGAGAGTAACTCTATCTCTTTCTGAAGCCACTTCTACATCAGTGTAGGGTGTTATTACCTGTTCAGAACTGAGACCTGTAAAAACATGATATTATATATATATTACTTTAAACCCACATGGAATAATTAATTAATTCCAAATGCAGTGTAAAGATAAAGAGTTTTCAAAGTAAAAAAACATGCATCCTCATGTCATGTGTTAACTTCATGGTCTTTGATTTGAATAATAAATACCTCTCAACATAATCACACTCAGTTTGAATGAAAATGTCATTACTTACCTATCAAGTCAAGGAAGAGTACAAGTGAACAGAACAACATTGTAGATGTCAGGATGTGTAGAAGAAACACCAACTGCTGATGAAAAGCACAGCATCAACTGGCTATGATCTTCGTGGTAGTATCATGTTTTATCCTGAGGATTTATAATCGAATCCTGAGTTTTATATTCTAGCTCCTCCTACTGACAATGTAGAATCAAAGACGTTTCATATACATTTGATTTATTCACTAGAGAATCCACTTGATGGCACTGTGGTCTAACAGAAGACAGCAGATGCTTGTAAATCCATGAAATTCAGCGCACTAATGAGTCAGTAAGTTTTGCAGCACTGTGGAGGTCACAGCACAGCAGTACAGTGCAGAGTGTCGTATGTTTTTGTACAGTGTTTCTCTTGTTTCATGTCAATGTGGGCTCTACAGAGCAGTCGTACAGAGCAAAGCCTCTCACTTCAGCAGAGGACATCTCCAGATCTTTGTTCACTTTAAAAGTGAGGTGAGAGTATGGGGGTTTAGTTCTCACTACAGTCCTATAAGCATGGAGGATGAAGAGGAGGAATTGGGGAGCTGATCCTGGATACTGTTTATACCACAGTACAGTGTATGCTGGGGAGTAGTTTCAGGAAAGAAAAACTAGCCTCTTCTTCATAAACTTTATTTTAGTTTGTCTGGATGGTCTGCTGATAACTGCCACCGACAAATATGAATAGGTGACAGATCAATTACAAGATGGTTGTATTTGAAATGAGGAAATATCTTTGTATTTACTCTAAAATCCAGACAGCTGTAACCTCTGGATCTTCAAGGGGACTGATTTTGCTGTGACATTCAGAAGGGCATCAAATCTCTCCTTGAACTCAGTAGTAGTGTCTGCATGTGAACATCCCTTCTCAGCATAAACATGGAGTTGATATTTGCTAGTTGTTTGTACCAGAAGAGATATGGTGATTGAGAAGTTGTATCAAATAGACACGTGAGTGTTGTTTGTTGTCCTATGACCATTACATCTTCTGTTGGCTGTGTTACATTCTCTTCTGCTCTGCACCCTGAAAAGAAAGATAAATATATCTTCACAACATATAATAATAATGTATATAAATTAAATGAACAAATGCACAGAAAGAGACAGATGAACAGAGTGATGTTTTACCAAAGCAGCATGCAGCCAGAACATGCAGGATCAGCCAATTTCTCATGACTAGTCAGTCAGTTTGAAGTGGAAAAGGTAAGGAGCAGAACAATGCTGATCTATCTATCACAGCGCTTTGACACCTTCTGTC
>NW_027001085.1:0-7928 GCF_036934945.1 Oncorhynchus masou masou
GTTCTCTCTTTCTATTCCTCTCCCTCTTTCTCCTTCCTCTTTCTCAGTCTTCTGTTCTCTCTTTCTATTCCTCTCCCTCTTTCTCCTTCCTCTTTCTCAGTCTTCTGTTCTCTCTTTTCTATTCCCTCTCCTCTTTCTCCTTCCTTTCTCAGTCTTCTGTTCTGTTCTCTCTTTCTATTCCTCTCCCTCTTTCTCCTTCCTCTTTCTCAGTCTTCTGTTCTCTCTTTCTATTCCTCTCCCTCTTCCTCAGTCTTCTGTTCTCTCTTTCTATTCCTCTCCCTCTTTCTCCTTCCTCTTTCTCAGTCTTCTGTTCTCTCTTTCTATTCCTCTCCCTCTTTCTCCTTCCTCTTTCTCAGTCTTCTGTTCTCTCTTTCTATTCCTCTCCCTCTTCCTCCTTCCTCTTTCTCAGTCTTCTGTTCTCTCTCTTTCTATTCTCTTCCTCTTTCTCAGTCTTCTGTTCTCTCTCTTTCTATTCCTCTCCCTCTTCCTCCTTCCTCTTTCTCAGTCTTCTGTTCTCTCTCTTTCTATTCTCCTCCCTCTTTCTCAGTCTTCTGTTCTCTCTCCTTCCTCTTTCTCAGTCTTCTGTTCTCTGCTCTATTCATCTCCTCTCCCTCTTTCTTAGTCTTCTGTTCTCTCTCTTCTATTCCTCTTTCTCAGTCTTCTGTTCTCTCGTTCTATTCATCTCCCTATTCTCCCTCTTTCTCAGTCTTCTGTTCTCTCTCTTTTCTATTCCTCTTTCTCAGTCTTCTGTTCTCTCTCTTCTATTCCTCTCCCTCTTTCTCAGTCTTCTGTTCTCTCTCTTTCTATTCTCTCCCCTTTCTCAGTCTTCTGTTCTTCTCTTTCTATTCTCTCCTCTTTCTCAGTCTTCTGTTCTCTCTCTTTCTATTCTCTCCCTCTTTCTCAGTCTTCTGTTCTCTCTCTTTCTATTCTCTCCCTCTTTCTCAGTCTTCTGTTCTCTCTCTTTCTATTCTCTCCTCTTTCTCAGTCTTCTGTTCTCTCTCTTTCTATTCTCTCCTCTTTCTCAGTCTTCTGTTCTCTCTCTTTCTATTCTCTCCTCTTCTCAGTCTTCTGTTCTCTTTTCTATTCTCTCCTCTTTTCTCAGTCTTCTGTTCTCTCTTTCTATTCATTCTATTCTCTCCCTCTTTCTCAGTCTTCTGTTCTCTCTCTCTTTCTATTCTCTCTCTCTGTTCTCTCTCTTTCTATTCTCTCTCTTTCTATTCTCTCCTCTTTCTCAGTCTTCTGTTTCTCTCTTTCTATTCTCTCTTTCTCAGTCTTCTCTTTCTTTCCTTCTCTCCCTTTCTCAGTCTTCTGTTCTCTCTCTTTCTATTCCTCTCTTTCTCAGTCTTCTGTTTCTCTCTTTCTATTCTCTCCCTCTTTCTCAGTCTTCTGTTCTTCTTTCTATTCCTCTCCCTCTTTCTCAGTCTTCTGTTCTCTCTCTTTCTATTCTTCCTCTCCTATTCCTCTCTATTCTCTCCCTCTTTCTCAGTCTTCTGTCTCTCTCTTTCTATTCTCTCCTCTTTCTCAGTCTTCTGTTCTCTCTCTTTCTATTCCTCTTTCTCAGTCTTCTGTTTCTCTCTTTCTATTCCTCTCCCTCTTTCTCAGTCTTCTGTTCTCTCTCTTCTATTCCTCTCCTCTTTCTCAGTCTTCTGTTCTCTCTTTCTATTTTCTATTCTCCTCCTCTTTCTCAGTCTTCTGTTCTCTCTCTTTCTATTCTCTCCCTCTTTCTCATTCTCTCCTATTCCTTCTCAGTCTTCTGTTCTCTCTCTTTCTATTCTCTCCCTCTTTCTCAGTCTTCTGTTCTCTCTCTTTCTATTCCTCTCCCTCTTTCTCAGTCTTCTGTTCTCTCTCTTTCTATTCATCTCCTCTTTCTCAGTCTTCTGTCTCTCTTTCTATTCTCTCCCTCTTTCTCAGTCTTCTGCTCTTCTCTTTCTATTCTTCTCTTTCTCAGTCTTCTATTCTCTCTCTTTCTTCTCTCTCCCTCTTTCTCAGTCTTCTGTTCTCTCTTTCTATTCTCTCCCTCTTTCTCAGTCTTCTGTTCTCTCTCTTTCTATTCCTCTCCCTCTTTCTCAGTCTTCTGTTCTCTCTTTCTATTCATCTCTCCTCTCTCCTCTTTCTTAGTCTTCTGTTCTCTCTTTCTATTCTCTCCTCTTTCTCAGTCTTCTGTTCTCTCTCTTTCTGTTCCTCTTCTCTTTCTATTCTCTCCCTCTTTCTCAGTCTTCTGTTCTCTCTCTTTCTATTCCTCTCCTCTTTCTCAGTCTTCTGTTCTCTCTTTCTATTCTCTCCCTCTTTCTCAGTCTTCTGTTCTCTCTCTTTCTATTCCTCCCTCTTTCTCAGTCTTCTGTTCTATTCTCTCTCTTTCTCAGTCTTCTGTTCTCTCTTTCTATTCTCTCCTTTCTCAGTCTTCTGTTCTCTCTCTTTCTATTCTCTCCTCTTTCTCAGTCTTCTGTTCTCTCTTTCTATTCTCTCCCTCTTCCTCCGTCTTCTGTTCTCTCTTTCTATTCCTCTCCTCTTTCTCTTCCTCTTTCTCAGTCTTCTGTTCTCTCTTTCTATTCTCTTTCTCAGTCTTCTGTTCTCTCTCCTCTTCTTTCTCAGTCTTCTGTTCTCTCTCTTTCTATTCTCTCCCTCTTTCTCAGTCTTCTGTTTCTCTCTTTCTATTCTCTCTTTCTATTCCTCTCCTCTTTCCAGTCTTCTTCTCTTTCTATTCTCTCCCTCTTTCTCAGTCTTCTGTTCTCTCTCTTTCTATTCTCTCCCTCTTTCTCAGTCTTCTGTTCTCTCTCTTTCTATTCCTCTCCCTCTTTCTCAGTCTTCTGTTCTCTCTCTTTCTATTCTCTCCCTCTTTCTCAGTCTTCTGTTCTCTCTCTTTCTATTCTCTCCCTCTTTCTCAGTCTTCTGTTCTCTCTCTTTCTATTCTCTCCTCTTTCTCAGTCTTCTGTTCTCTCTCTTTCTATTCTCTCCCTCTTTCTCAGTCTTCTGTTCTCTCTCTTTCTATTCTCTCCCTCTTTCTCAGTCTTCTGTTCTCTCTCTTTCTATTCTCTCCCTCTTTCTCAGTCTTCTGTTCTATCTCTCTATTCTCAGTCTTCTCTCCCTCTTTCTCAGTCTTCTGTCTTCTCTCTCTTTCTATTCTCTCCCTCTTTCTCAGTCTTCTGTTCTCTTTCTATTTCTCCACTTCCTCTCTATTCTCTCCCTCATAAAGTCTTCTGTTCTTCTCCTATTCCTCTTTCTCAGTCTTCTGTTCTCTCTTTCTATTCTCCTCCCTCTTTCTCCTTCCTCTTTCTCAGTCTTCTGTTCTCTCTCTTTCTATTCCTCTCCCTCTTTCTCAGTCTTCTGTTCTCTCTTTCTATTCCTCTCCCTATTCCTCTCCCTCTTTCTTAGTCTTCTGTTCTCTCTTACTATTCCTCTCCCTCTTTCTCAGTCTTCTGTTCTCTCTCTTTCTATTCCTCTTTCTCAGTCTTCTGTTCTCTCTCTTTCTATTCCTCTCCCTCTTTCTCAGTCTTCTGTTCTCTCTCTTTCTATTCCTCTCCCTCTTTCTCAGTCTTCTGTTCTCTCTCTTTCTATTCCTCTCCCTCTTTCTCAGTCTTCTGTTCTCTCTCTTTCTATTCTCTCCCTCTTTCTCAGTCTTCTGTTCTCTCTCTTTCTATTCTCTCCCTCTTTCTCAGTCTTCTGTTCTCTCTCTTTCTATTCTCTCCCTCTTTCTCAGTCTTCTGTTCTCTCTCTTTCTATTCTCTCCCTCTTTCTCAGTCTTCTGTTCTCTCTCTTTCTATTCTCTCCCTCTTTCTCAGTCTTCTGTTCTCTCTCTTTCTATTCTCTCCCTCTTTCTCAGTCTTCTGTTCTCTCTCTTTCTATTCTCTCCCTCTTTCTCAGTCTTCTGTTCTCTCTCTTTCTATTCTCTCCTCTTTCTCAGTCTTCTGTTCTCTCTCTCATTCTATTACTCTCCCTCTTTCTTAGTCTTCTGTTCTCTCTCTTTCTATTCTCTCTTTCTCAGTCTTCTGTTCTCTCTCTTTCTAGTTCCCTCTTCTCAGTCTTCTGTTCTTCTATTCTCTCCCTCTTTCTTAGTCTTCTGTTCTCTCTCTTTCTATTCCTCTTCTTTCTCAGTCTTCTGTTCTCTCTCTTTCTATTCTCTCCCTCTTTCTCAGTCTTCTGATTCTCTCTCTTTCTATTCCTCCTCCTTTCTCAGTCTTCTGTTCTCTCTCTTTCTATTCTCTCCCTCTTTCTCAGTCTTCTGTTCTCTCTCTTTCTATTCTCTCCCTCTTTCTCAGTCTTCTGTTCTCTCTCTTTCTATTCCTCTCCCTCTTTCTCCTTCCTCTTTCTCAGTCTTCTGTTCTCTCTTTCTATTCTCCTCCCTCTTTCTCCTTCCTCTTTCTCAGTCTTCTGTTCTCTCTCTTTCTATTCCTCTCCCTCTTTCTCAGTCTTCTGTTCTCTCTCTTCTATTCCTCTCCCTCTTTCTCAGTCTTCTGTTCTCTCTTTCTATTCCTCTTTCTCAGTCTCCTCTATCTTTCTATTCTCTCCCCTCTTTCTCAGTCTTCTGTTCTCTCTCTTTCTATTCTCTCCCTCTTTCTCAGTCTTCTGTTCTCTCTCTTTCTATGTTCTGTTCTTCAGTCTTCTGTTCTCTCTCTTTCTATTCTCCTCCCTCTTTCTCAGTCTTCTGTTCTCTCTCTTTCTATTCTCCTCCCTCTTTCTCCCTCCTCTTTCTCAGTCTTCTGTTCTCTCTCTTTCTATTCCTCTCCCTCTTTCTCAGTCTTCTGTTCTCTCTCTTTCTATTCTCTCCCTCTTTCTCAGTCTTCTGTTCTCTCTCTTTCTATTCTCTCCCTCTTTCTCAGTCTTCTGTTCTCTCTCTTTCTATAATCTCTCCTCTTTCTCAGTCTTCTGTTCTCTCTCTTTCTATTCTCTCCCTCTTTCTCAGTCTTCTGTTCTCTCTCTTTCTATTCTCTCCCTCTTTCTCAGTCTTCTGTTCTCTCTCTTTCTATTCTCTCCCTCTTTCTCAGTCTTCTGTTCTCTCTCTTTCTATTCAGTGTTACTACTCCCTCTTTCTCAGTCTTCTGTTCTCTCTCTTTCTATTCTCTCCATCTTTCTTTCTCAGTCTTTCTGTTCTCTCTCTTTCTATTCCTCTCCATCTTTCTCCTTACTCTTTCTTCTTTTACATTGACAGTCCTTCTCACCTGCCCTCATTATATTCTTATGGAAATAGAACATGGAGTCAGAATGGTTGAACTGGTGGAAGTGTAGGACCTCTGTGATAATGACCAGTGGCTATCAATTTACATCCATATGTCCATGTTACAGGACATCCTGTAACTCCATACTGAACAGGACGTCATGTTAGTGGTGGACAGTGTTACATACATGACATCATGTTAGTGGTGGACAGTGTTACATACATGACATCATGTTAGTGGTGGACAGTGTTACATACATGACATCATGTTAGTGGTGGACAGTGTTACATACATGACATCATGTTAGTGGTGGACAGTGTTACATACATGACATCATGTTAGTGGTGGACAGTGTTACATACATGACATCATGTTAGTGGTGGACAGTGTTACATACATGACATCATGTTAGTGGTGGACAGTGTTACATACATGACATCATGTTAGTGGTGGACAGTGTTACATACATGACATCATGTTAGTGGTGGACAGTGTTACATACATGACATCATGTTAGTGGTGGACAGTGTTACATACATGACATCATGTTAGTGGTGGACAGTGTTACATACATGACATCATGTTAGTGGTGGACAGTGTTACATACATGACGTCATGTTAGTGGTGGACAGTGTTACATACATGACATCATGTTAGTGGTGGACAGTGTTACATACATGACATCATGTTAGTGGTGGACAGTGTTACATACATGACATCATGTTAGTGGTGGACAGTGTTACATACATGGCGTCATGTTAGTGGTGGACAGTGTTACATACATGACATCATGTTAGTGGTGGACAGTGTTACATACATGACATCATGTTAGTGGTGGACAGTGAACATGGCGTCATGTTAGTGGTGGACAGTGTTACATACATGACATCATGTTAGTGGTGGACAGTGTTACATACATGACATCATGTTAGTGGTGGACAGTGTTACATACATGACATCCTGTAACTCCATACTGAACAGGACGTCATGTTAGTGGTGGACAGTGTTACATACATGACATCATGTTAGTGGTGGACAGTGTTACATACATGACATCATGTTAGTGGTGGACAGTGTTACATACAGGGCATCATGTTAGTGGTGGACAGTGTTACATACATGACATCATGTTAGTGGTGGACAGTGTTACATACATGACATCATGTTAGTGGTGGACAGTGTTACATACATGACGTCATGTTAGTGGTGGACAGTGTTACATACATGACATCATGTTAGTGGTGGACAGTGTTACATACATGACATCATGTTAGTGGTGGACAGTGTTACATACATGACATCATGTTAGTGGTGGACAGTGTTACATACATGACATCATGTTACTGGTGGACAGTGATACAGGACGTCATGTTAGTGGTGGACAGTGTTACATACATGACATCATGTTAGTGGTGGACAGTGTTACATACATGACGTCATGTTAGTGGTGGACAGTGTTACATACATGACATCATGTTAGTGGTGGACAGTGTTACATACATGACATCATCCTGTAACTCCATACTGAACATCATGTCATGTTAGTGGTGGACAGTGTTACATACATGACATCATGTTAGTGGTGGACAGTGTTACATACATGACATCATGTTAGTGGTGGACAGTGTTACATACATGACATCATGTTAGTGGTGGACAGTGTTACATACATGACATCATGTTAGTGGTGGACAGTGTTACATACATGACATCATGTTAGTGGTGGACAGTGTTACATACATGACATCATGTTAGTGGTGGACAGTGTTACATACATGACATCATGTTAGTGGTGGACAGTGTTACATACATGACATCATGTTAGTGGTGGACAGTGTTACATACATGACGTCATGTTAGTGGTGGACAGTGTTACATACATGACATCATGTTAGTGGTGGACAGTGTTACATACATGACATCATGTTAGTGGTGGACAGTGTTACATACATGACATCATGTTAGTGGTGGACAGTGTTACATACATGACATCATGTTAGTGGTGGACAGTGTTACATACATGACGTCATGTTAGTGGTGGACAGTGTTACATACATGACATCATGTTAGTGGTGGACAGTGTTACATACATGACATCATGTTAGTGGTGGACAGTGTTACATACCTGACATCATGTTTGTGTTGGACAGTGTTACATACCTGACATCATGTTAGTGGTGGACAGTGTTACATACATGACATCCATGTAACATACTGAACAGGACGTCATGTTAGTGGTGGACAGTGTTACTAGTCCAGAGTCTGTTCTGCACCAGTCTCTCACTGGACTCACCGAGTCGCTATTTATAGAACCTGCTCACATAATGGTGTTTCCACCTGGGCCTCAACAGAGGAAGACTTGAATCTCCCTGGCTCCTGAATGAGAGAGAGACACACACACACACACACACACATACACACATACACACATACAATACATACATACATACATACATACATACATACATACATACATACACATACATACATACATACATACATACTACACACACATACACAGAGACATACATACATACATAGGAGACATACATACATACATACATACATACATACATAGGACACATACATACATACAGAGGATAGGGGAGAGAGAAGGACACACACACTCACACATAGAGATAGATAGATAGAGAGTAATAGAATAATGAATGAGGTTAGTGGGGGTGGTTCTGGGAACCCTCTCCCCCTCCCATAGGGACAGCCTGGGAACAAGCAACATGGTTATTTTCTGATAGACTCAACACTGTAAAACCC
>NW_027001086.1:0-7926 GCF_036934945.1 Oncorhynchus masou masou
AGTACTACAGTTAAGATACATACTACAGTACTACAGTTAAGATACACTACTACAGTACTACAGTTAAGATACATACTACAGTTAAGATACATACTACAGTTAAGATACATACTACAGTACTACAGTTAAGATACACACTACAGTACTACAGTTAAGATACATACTACAGTTAAGATACATACTACAGTTAAGATACATACTACAGTACTACAGTTAAGATACATACTACAGTACTACAGTTAAGATACATACTACAGTTAAGATACATACTACAGTACTACAGTTAAGATACATACTACAGTACTACAGTTAAGATACATACTACAGTGCTACAGTTAAGATACATACTACAGTACTACAGTACTACAGTTAAGATACTACAGTACTACAGTTAAGATACATACTACAGTACTACAGTTAAGATACATACTACAGTACTACAGTTAAGATACATACTACAGTACTACAGTTAAGATACATACTACAGTTAAGATACATACTACAGTACTACAGTTAAGATACATACTACAGTACTACAGTTAAGATACATACTACAGTACTACAGTTAAGATACATAATACAGTACTACAGTTAAGATACATACTACAGTACTACAGTTAAGATACAACTACAGTACTACAGTTAAGATACATACTACAGTACTACAGTTAAGATACATACTACAGTACTACAGTTAAGTCATACTACAGTACTACAGTTAAGATACATACTACAGTACTACAGTTAAGATACATAATACAGTACTACAGTTAAGATACATACTACAGTACTACAGTTAAGATACATAATACAGTACTACAGTTAAGATACATACTACAGTTAAGATACATAATACAGTACTACAGTTAAGATACATACTACAGTCTACAGTTAAGATACATAATACAGTACTACAGTTAAGATACATACTACAGTACTACAGTTAAGATACATACTACAGTTAAGATACATACTACAGTACTACAGTTAAGATACATACTACAGTTAAGATACATAATACAGTACTACAGTTAAGATACATACTACAGTACTACAGTTAAGATACATACTACAGTTAAGATACATAGCAGTACTACAGTTGAGATACACACTACAGTACTACAGTTAAGATACATACTACAGTACTACAGTTAAGATACATACTACAGTACTACAGTTAAGATACATACTACAGTACTACAGTTAAGATACACACTACAGTACTACAGTTAAGATACATACTACAGTTAAGATACATACTACAGTTCTACAGTTAAGATACATACTACAGTACTACAGTTAAGATACATAATACAGTACTACAGTTAAGATACATACTACAGTTAAGATACATACTACAGTACTACAGTTAAGATACATACTACAGTACTACTACACAGTTAAGATACACTACAGTACTACAGTTAAGATACATACTACAGTTAAGATACATACTACAGTTCTACAGATAAGATACATACTACAGTACTACAGTTAAGATACATACTACAGTACTACAGTTAAGATACATACTACAGTTACAGTTAAGATACATACTACAGTACTACAGTTAAGATACATACTACAGTACTACAGTTAAGATACATACTACAGTACACAGTTAAGATACATACTACAGTACTACAGTTAAGATACATACTACAGTAACAGTTAAGATACATAATACAGTTAAGATACATACTACAGTTCTACAGTTAAGATACACACTACAGTACTACAGTTAAGATACATACTACAGTTAAGATACATACTACAGTTCTACAGTTAAGATACATACTACAGTACTACAGTTAAGATACATACTACAGTACTACAGTTAAGATACATACTACAGTACTACAGTTAAGATACATACTACAGTAATACAGTTAAGATACATACTACAGTTAAGATACATACTACAGTACTACAGTTAAGATACATACTACAGTTAAGATACATACTACAGTACTACAGTTAAGATACATACTACAGTACTACAGTTAAGATACATACTACAGTACTACAGTTAAGATACATACTACAGTTAAGATACATACTACAGTACTAAGTTATACATACTACAGTACTACAGTTACATACATACATACTACAGTACTACAGTTAAGATACATACTACAGTACTACAGTTAAGATACATACTACAGTACTACAGTTAAGATACATACTACAGTTAAGATACATACTACAGTACTACAGTTAAGATACATACTACAGTTAAGATACATACTACAGTACTACAGTTAAGATACATACTACAGTTAAGATACATACTACAGTACTACAGTTAAGATACATACTACAGTACTACAGTTAAGATACATACTACAGTACTACAGTTAAGATACATACTACAGTACTACAGTTAAGATACATACTACAGTACTACAGTTAAGATACATACTACAGTTAAGATACATACTACAGTACTACAGTTAAGATACATACTACAGTACTACAGTTAAGATACATACTACAGTACTACAGTTAAGATACATACTACAGTTAAGATACATACTACAGTACTACAGTTAAGATACATACTACAGTACTACAGTTAAGATACATACTACAGTACTACAGTTAAGATACATACTACAGTACTACAGTTAAGATACATACTACAGTACTACAGTTAAGATACATACTACAGTTAAGATACATACTACAGTACTACAGTTAAGATACATACTACAGTACTACAGTTAAGATACATACTACAGTACTACAGTTAAGATACATACTACAGTACTACAGTTAAGATACATACTACAGTACTACAGTTAAGATACATACTACAGTACTACAGTTAAGATACATACTACAGTACTACAGTTAAGACACAAGTACTACAGTTAAGATACATACTACAGTTAAGATACATACTACAGTACTACAGTTAAGATACATACTACAGTACTACAGTTAAGATACATACTACAGTACTACAGTTAAGATACATACTACAGTACTACAGTTAAGATACATACTACAGTACTACAGTTAAGATACATACTACAGTTAAGATACATACTACAGTACTACAGTTAAGATACATACTACAGTTAAGATACATACTACAGTACTACAGTTAAGATACATACTACAGTACTACAGTTAAGATACATACTACAGTACTACAGTTAAGATACATACTACAGTACTACAGTTAAGATACATACTACAGTACTACAGTTAAGATACATACTACAGTTAAGATACATACTACAGTACTACAGTTAAGATACATACTACAGTACTACAGTTAAGATACATACTACAGTACTACAGTTAAGATACACTACAGTACTACAGTTAAGATACATACTACAGTACTACAGTTAAGATACATACTACAGTTAAGATACATACTACAGTACTACAGTTAAGATACATACTACAGTACTACAGTTAAGATACATACTACAGTACTACAGTTAAGATACATACTACAGTACTACAGTTAAGCATACTACAGTACTACAGTTAAGATACATACTACAGTACTACAGTTAAGATACATACTACAGTTAAGATACATACTACAGTACTACAGTTAAGATACATACTACAGTACTACAGTTAAGATACATACTACAGTTAAGATACATACTACAGTACTACAGTTAAGACATACATACTACAGTTAAGATACATACTACAGTACTACAGTTAAGATACATACTACAGTACTACAGTTAAGATACATACTACAGTACTACAGTTAAGATACATAATACAGTACTACAGTTAAGATACACACTACAGTACTACAGTTAAGATACATACTACAGTACTACAGTTAAGATACATACTACAGTACTACAGTTAAGATACATACTACAGTACTACAGTTAAGATACACACTACAGTACTACAGTTAAGATACATACTACAGTTAAGATACATACTACAGTACTACAGTTAAGATACATACTACAGTACTACAGTTAAGATACATAATACAGTACTACAGTTAAGATACATACTACAGTTAAGATACATACTACAGTACTACAGTTAAGATACATACTACAGTACTACAGTTAAGATACATACTACAGTTAAGATACACACTACAGTACTACAGTTAAGATACATATCATAACAGTTAAGATACATACTACAGTTCTACAGATAAGATACATACTACAGTACTACAGTTAAGATACATACTACAGTACTACAGTTAAGATACATACTACAGTTCTACAGTTAAGATACATACTACAGTACTACAGTTAAGATACATACTACAGTACTACAGTTAAGATACATACTACAGTACTACAGTTAAGATACATACTACAGTACTACAGTTAAGATACATACTACAGTACTACAGTTAAGATACATAATACAGTTAAGATACATACTACAGTTCTACAGTTAAGATACACACTACAGTACTACAGTTAAGATACATACTACAGTTAAGATACATACTACAGTTCTACAGTTAAGATACATACTACAGTACTACAGTTAAGATACATACTACAGTACTACAGTTAAGATACATACTACAGTACTACAGTTAAGATACATACTACAGTACTACAGTTAAGATACATACTACAGTTAAGATACATACTACAGTACTACAGTTAAGATACATACTACAGTTAAGATACATACTACAGTACTACAGTTAAGATACATACTACAGTACTACAGTTAAGATACATACTACAGTACTACAGTTAAGATACATACTACAGTTAAGATACATACTACAGTACTACAGTTAAGATACATACTACAGTTAAGATACATACTACAGTACTACAGTTAAGATACATACTACAGTTAAGATACATACTACAGTACTACAGTTAAGATACATACTACAGTACTACAGTTAAGATACATACTACAGTACTACAGTTAAGATACATACTACAGTACTACAGTTAAGATACATACTACAGTACTACAGTTAAGATACATACTACAGTTAAGATACATACTACAGTACTACAGTTAAGATACATACTACAGTACTACAGTTAAGATACATACTACAGTACTACAGTTAAGATACATACTACAGTTAAGATACATACTACAGTACTACAGTTAAGATACATACTACAGTACTACAGTTAAGATACATACTACAGTACTACAGTTAAGATACATACTACAGTACTACAGTTAAGATACATACTACAGTACTACAGTTAAGATACATACTACAGTTAAGATACATACTACAGTACTACAGTTAAGATACATACTACAGTACTACAGTTAAGATACATACTACAGTACTACAGTTAAGATACATACTACAGTACTACAGTTAAGATACATACTACAGTACTACAGTTAAGATACATACTACAGTACTACAGTTAAGATACATACTACAGTACTACAGTTAAGATACATACTACAGTTAAGATACATACTACAGTTAAGATACATACTACAGTACTACAGTTAAGATACATACTACAGTACTACAGTTAAGATACATACTACAGTACTACAGTTAAGATACATACTACAGTTAAGATACATACTACAGTACTACAGTTAAGATACATACTACAGTTAAGATACATACTACAGTACTACAGTTAAGATACATACTACAGTTAAGATACATACTACAGTACTACAGTTAAGATACATACTACAGTACTACAGTTAAGATACATACTACAGTACTACAGTTAAGATACATACTACAGTACTACAGTTAAGATACATACTACAGTACTACAGTTAAGATACATACTACAGTTAAGATACATACTACAGTACTACAGTTAAGATACATACTACAGTACTACAGTTAAGATACATACTACAGTACTACAGTTAAGATACCATACTACAGTTAAGATACATACTACAGTACTACAGTTAAGATACATACTACAGTTAAGATACATACTACAGTACTACAGTTAAGATACATACTACAGTACTACAGTTAAGATACATACTACAGTACTACAGTTAAGATACATACTACAGTACTACAGTTAAGATACATACTACAGTACTACAGTTAAGATACATACTACAGTTAAGATACATACTACAGTACTACAGTTAAGATACATACTACAGTACTACAGTTAAGATACATACTACAGTACTACAGAGTTAAGATACATACTACAGTACTACAGTTAAGATACATACTACAGTTAAGATACATACTACAGTTAAGATACATACTACAGTACTACAGTTAAGATACACACTACAGTACTACAGTTAAGATACATACTACAGTTAAGATACATACTACAGTTAAGATACATACTACAGTACTACAGTTAAGATACATACTACAGTTACTACAGTTAAGATACATACTACAGTACTACAGTTAAGATACATACTACAGTACTACAGTTAAGATACATACTACAGTACTACAGTTAAGATACATACTACAGTACTACAGTTAAGATACACACTACAGTACTACAGTTAAGATACATACTACAGTTAAGATACATACTACAGTACTACAGTTAAGATACATACTACAGTACTACAGTTAAGATACATACTACAGTTAAGATACATACTACAGTACTACAGTTAAGATACACACTACAGTACTACAGTTAAGATACATACTACAGTACTACAGTTAAGATACATACTACAGTACTACAGTTAAGATACATACTACAGTACTACAGTTAAGATACATACTACAGTACTACAGTTAAGATACATACTACAGTACTACAGTTAAGATACATACTACAGTACTACAGTTAAGATACATACTACAGTACTACAGTTAAGATACATACTACAGTACTACAGTTAAGATACATACTACAGTACTACAGTTAAGATTACTACAGTACCACAGTACTACAGTTAAGATACACACTACAGTACTACAGTTAAGATACACACTACAGTACTACAGTTAAGATACATACTACAGTACTACAGCATACATGCATACAGTACTACAGTTAAGATACATACTACAGTACTACAGTTAAGATACATACTACAGTACTACAGTTAAGATACATACTACAGTACTACAGTTAAGATACATACTACAGTACTACAGTTAAGATACACACTACAGTACTACAGTTAAGACACATACCAGTACTACAGTTAAGATACATACTACAGTACTACAGTTAAGATACATACTACAGCTTAAGATACATACTACAGTACTACAGTTAAGATACATACACTACAGTTAAGATACATAATACAGTACTACAGTTAAGATACACACACTACAGCACTACAGTTAAGATACACACTACAGTACCACAGTTAAGATACATACTACAGTTAAGATACATACTACAGTACTACAGTTAAGATACATACTACAGTACTACAGTTAAGATACATACTACAGTGCTACAGTTAAGATAATATACTACAGTACTACAGTACCACAGTTAAGATACACACTACAGTTCCCACAGTTAAGATACATACTACAGTACTCACAGTTAAGATACATACTACAGTTAAGATACATACTACAGTACTACAGTTAAGATACATACTACAGTACCACAGTTAAGATACACACTATAGTTCTACAGCTAAGATACATACTGCTGTTACTACAGTTAAGACAGCATACTACAGTTAAGATACATACTACAGTACTACAGTTAAGATACATACTACAGTACCACAGATACATACTACAGTACTACAGTTAAGATACATAGGCTCAGTCGGTAGAGCATGGCTTGCAACGCCAAGCGTCGTGGGTTCGACTCTCGCTAGGGCCACCCATATGTAAAAGTAGTGGCCCTAGCCGATTTGTAAGTCGCTTTGGACAAAAGTACCACAAATGGGATATATTATTTTTTTATATATTACATACTACAGTTAAGATACACATTACAGCACTACAGTTAAGATACATACTACAGT
>NW_027001087.1:0-7926 GCF_036934945.1 Oncorhynchus masou masou
GTCCCTATGAATCCTCAATCCCTCTCCTCTGGACCATATGAACCCTCTATCCCTCTCCTCTGGTCCATATGAACCCTCTATCCCTCTCCTCTGGACCCTATGAACCCTCTATCCCTCTCCTCCTGGTCCCTATGAACCCTCAATCCCTCCCTCTGGTCCCTATGAATCCTCAATCCCTCTCCTCTGGACCATATGAACCCTCTATCCTCTCCTCTGGACCCTATGAACCCTCTATCCCTCTCCTCTGGTCCCTATGAACCCTCAATCCCTCTCCTCTGGTCCCTATGACCCTCAATCCCTCTCCTCTGGTCCCTATGACCCTCTATCCTCTCCCTGGACCATATGAACCCTCAATCCCTCTCCTCTGGTCCCTATGAACCCTCAATCCCTCTCCTCTGGTCCCTATGAATCTTCAATCTCTCCTCTGGTCCCTATGAATCCTCAATCCTCTCCTCTGGTCCCTATGAACCCTCAATCCCTCTCCCCTGGACCCTATGAACCCTCAATCCCTCTCCTCTGGTCCCTATGAACCCTCAATCCCTCTCCCCTGGACCCTATGAACCCTCAATCCCTCTCCTCTGGTCCCTATAAACCCTCAATCCCTCTCCCCTGGACCATATGAACCCTCAATCCCTCTTCCTTGGGCCATATGAGCCCTCTCCCCTGGACCATATGAGCCCTCTCCCCTGGACCATATGAACCCTGTCATACCTCTTCAGCTGTGTGCATCTGTCTAGCATCTAAATATTCAGCTTACCCTCCCCAAATCATGAGAGCTCAATCATTGAAGGCGCTGGTTCACAAAACTGACCTGAGATCTGTCTCTAGGTCATCCTAAATAATCTTTCACTGTGTATTTCAGGGCTATGCCTCAGAGATGGACAATCCAGCCATGGCCAGCCTCATGCCCGCTCCTCTGCAGAACAAGAAAGATGTGCTGTTTGGCAACATGCCAGAGATCTACACCTTCCACAAGAGGTAAACGAGCCCCCCCCCGAGTGGTTAATAATGGTGCTTACACAGTTATAGAACTACTGTCATTGTACTAACTGACTGATCATCTCTCTTCTTGTCATCTTCCAGGACCTTTCTGGGGGAGTTAGAAGAGTACCAAGGCTGCCCGGAACTTGTGGGTCGTTGTTTTCTGCAGAGGGTGAGGGATTGGAGATTGAACTGGGACATGTTGTGTCTGAATCACTAGTCTGATTGTGAAGCAGGGGTATTCCTCCCTTTTCTCTCTCTCTCTCTCTCTCTCTCTCTCTCTCTCTCTCTCTCTCTCTCTCCCTCTCTCTCTCTCTCTCTCCCCCCCTCTCTCTCTCTCTCTCTCTCTCCCTCTCTCTCTCTCTCTCTCTCTCTCTCTCCCTCCCTCTCTCTCTCTCTCTCCCCCCCTCCTCTCTCTCTCTCTCTCTCTCTCTCTCTCTCTCTCTCTCTCTCTCTCTCTCAGATGACAGACCTGCAGATCTATGAGAAGTATTGTCAGAATAAACCTGCGCTCTGAGAGCTTGTGGAGACAATGCTCCGACTGCACCCTTCTTCCAGTGCCCACCTTTACCCACCTCCCATGGGGGTACACCATGCCACCTCCCTGATTTTCTATATATACACCTCCCCTGAGGTACACACCATACATACACACACTCCCCTGAGGTACACACCATATACACCTCCCCTGAGGTACACACCATATATACACCTCCCCTTAGGTACACACCATATACACCTCCCCTGAGGTACACACCATATACACCTCCCCTTAGGTACACACCATATACACCTCCCCTTAGGTACACACCATATATACACCTCCCTGAGGTACACACCATACACACCTCCTGAGGTACACACCATATATACACCTCCCCTGAGGTACACACCATATACACCTCCTTAGGTACACACCATATACACCCCCTTTAGGTACACACCATATACACCTCCCCCAGGTACACACCATATACACCTCCCCTGAGGTACACACCATATACACCTCCCCTGAGGTACACACCATATATACACCTCCCCTGAGGTACACACCATACATACACACCTCCCTGAGGTACACACCATATACACCTCCCTGAGGTACACACCATATATACACCTCCCCTGAGGTACACACCATACATACACACCTCCCCTGAGGTACACACCATATACACCTCCCCTGAGGTACACACCATATACACCTCCCCTGAGGTACACACAGACCCCAAGAGCTCCAGGCCTGAGTGGTTATTATTTCCTAATAATCTTTTCTCCCTGTTCTGGTCTGCACCAGGAATGTCCAGAAGAAACTGGAACATAAACTGGGCTTGGATTCCTATCTCCTGAAACCGGTCCAGAGGATCACCAAATACCAGCTCCTGTTGAAGGTATATCATCTATAAAGATCTAATCTGCATTGGGGAAACAGCACCACTGCCTCACCCCTCTGCCCTTCATCCCCTATAGTCCAAACCCCATCAGCCCAGCTCCATCCCTCTCTCCTTTATTTCCTCATGCCTTAAAGCTGAAATCCCTAAAGGGGACACAGCCCACCCCCTGCCCCTCATCCCCTACAGTCCAAACCCCATCAGCCCAGCTCCATCCTCTCTCCTTCTCTTCCTCATGCCTTAAAGCTGAAATCCCTAAAGGGGACACAGCACCACTGCCTCACCCCTCTGCCCCTCATCCCCTACAGTCCAAACCACATCAGCCCAGCTCCATCCTCTCTCCTTCTCTTCCTCATGCCTTAAAGCTGAAATCCCTAAAGGGGACACAGCACCACTGCCTCACCCCTCTGCCCCTCATCCCCTACAGTCCAAACCACATCAGTCCAGCTCCATCCTCTCTCCTTCTCTTCCTCATGCCTTAAAGCTGAAATCCCTAAAGGGGACACAGCACCACTGCCTCACCCCTCTGCCCCTCATCCCCTACAGTCCAAACCCCATCAGTCCAGCTCCATCCCTCTCTCCTTCTCTTCCTCATGCCTTAAAGCTGAAATACCTAAGGGACACAGCACCACTGCCTCACCCTCTGCCCCTCATCCCCTACAGTCCAAACCCCATCAGTCCAGCTCCATCCTCTCTCCTTCTCTTCCTCATGCCTTAAAGCTGAAATCCCTAAAGGGGACACAGCACCACTGCCTCACCCCTCTGCCCCTCATCCCCTACAGTCCAAACCCCATCAGCCCAGCTCCATCCTCTCTCCTTCTCTTCCTCATGCCTTAAAGCTGAAATCCCTAAAGGGGACACAGCACCACTGCCTCACCCCTCTGCCCCTCATCCCCTACAGTCCAAACCCCATCAGCCCAGCTCCATCCTCTCTCCTTCTCTTCCCTCATGCCTTAAAGCTGAAATCCCTAAAGGGGACACAGCACCACTGCCTCACCCCTCTGCCCCTCATCCCCTACAGTCCAAACCACATCAGCCCAGCTCCATCCTCTCTCCTTCTCTTCCTCATGCCTTAAAGCTGAAATCCCTAAAGGGGACACAGCTCCACTGTTCTCCCAGGCACCTGTGTTCTTCTTTTGTTTTGTTGATGAAAGAAGCATCCAGCATCGTGGAGGGACAAAAGTTGCAGTACATATTCTGATGTTCTATCGCTCGTGATGATGTCAGATGGGGAAAAATGTGTTGGTTGTTTGCAATAACTTCTTTGTCGTTGTCATGTCCCAAAGGGACGTGGTAGCTTCCCCAATTAAGGATTCTAGCTTTGTTGTCTCAAACATTAAAATATTTTGGTCCATATTAATATCCTTTGTACTTTGTTCTTTATACACCATTCCATTACAGACCTAAAACGTCAATGTGTGTCTTTGAATTGTAGGAGCTGCTAAAGTACAGTAAGGGCTGTGATGGGTCAGAGGCCCTGCAGGAGGCGCTCACCTCTATCCTGGGAATCTTGAAGGCTGTCAATGACTCCATGCACCTCATTGCTATCACTGGATACGATGTGAGTTTATCATCTCTCAACTTCACATTGTATGAAATGTACTGCATATTGTATCAAATGTACTTCATATTATATGAACTGTACTGCATATTGTATGAAATGTACTGCTAATTGTTATGAAATGTATTGCATATTGTTATAAAATGTACTGCATATTGTATGAAATGTATTGCATATTGTTATAAAATGTACTGCATATTGTATGAAATGTACTGCATATTGTATGAAATGTATTGCATATTGTTATACAATGTACTGCATATTGTATGAAATGTACTGCTAATTGTTATGAAATGTATTGCATATTGTTATAAAATGTACTGCATATTGTATGAAATGTACTGCTAATTGTTATGGAATGTATTGCATATTGTTATGAAATGTACTGCATATTGTTATTAAATGTACTTCATATTGTATGAAATGTACTGCATATTGTATGAAATGTATTGCATATTGTTATGAAATGTACTGCTAATTGTTATGAAATGTATTGCATATTGTTATAAAATGTACTGCATATTGTATGAAATGTACTGCATATTGTATGAAATGTACTGCATATTGTTATGAAATGTACTTCATATTGTATGAAATGTACTGCATATTGTATGAAATGTACTGCATATTGTATGAAATGTATTGCATATTGTTATGAAATGTACTGCATATTGCATGAAATGTACTGCATATTGTATGAAATGTACTGCATATTATTATAAAATGTATTGCATATTGTATAAAATGTATTGCATATTGTTATGAAATGTACTGCATATTGTATGAAATGTACTGCATATTGTTATAAAATGTATTGCATATTTTATGAAATGTACTGCATATTGTATGAAATGTACTGCATATTGTTATGAAATGTATTGCATATTGTATGAAATGTACTGCATAGGGTATGAAATGTACTGCATATTGTTATGAAATGTACTGCATATTGTATGAAATGTACTGCATATTGTATGAAATGTACTGCATATTGTTATAAAATGTATTGCATATTGTATGAAATGTACTGCATATTGTATGAAATGTACTGCATATTGTTATGAAATGTATTGCATATTGTATGAAATGTACTGCATATTGTATGAAATGTACTGCATATTGTATGAAATGTACTGCATATTGTATGAAATGTACTGCATATTGTTATGAAATGTATTGCATATTGTATGAAATGTACTGCATATTATATGAAATGTACTGCATATTGTTATGAAATGTATTGCATATTGTATGAAATGTACTTCATATTGTATGAAATGTACTGCATATTGTTATGAAATGTACTTCATATTATATGAAATGTACTGCTAATTGTTATGAAATGTACTGCATATTGTATGAAATGTACTGCATATTGTTATAACATGTATTGCATATTGTATGAAATGTATTGCATATTGTTCTGAAATGTACTTCATATTATATGAAATGTACTGCATATTGTATCAAATGTACTGCTAATTGTTATGAAATGTATTGCATATTGTTATGAAATGTACTTCATATTGTTATGAAATGTACTGCATATTGTTATGAAATGTACTTCATATTGTATGAAATGTACTTCATATTATATGAAATGTACTGCATATTGTTATGAAATGTACTTCATATTGTATGAAATGTACTTCATATTATATGAAATGTACTGCATATTGTTATGAAATGTACTTCATATTGTATGAAATGTACTTCATATTGTTATGAAATGTACTGCATATTGTTATGAAATGTACTGCATATTGTTATGAAATGTACTGCATATTGTTATGAAATGTACTGCATATTGTTATGAAATGTACTTCATATTGTTATGAAATGTACTGCATATTGTTATGAAATGTACTTCATATTGTTATGAAATGTACTGCATATTGTTATGAAATGTACTGCATATTGTTATGAAATGTACTTCATATTGTTATGAAATGTACTTCATATTGTTATGAAATGTACTGCATATTGTTATGAAATGTACTTCATATTGTTATGAAATGTACTTCATATTGTTATGAAATGTACTTCATATTGTTATGAAATGTACTGCATATTGTTATGAAATGTACTTCATATTGTTATGAAATGTACTGCATATTGTTATGAAATGTACTGCATATTGTTATGAAATGTACTGCATATTGAATGAAACATATTCCTTTCATCGCGTCAACATCACATTATATCAGATATGTCAATATTACATGAATCAGCAGCACCATAGCTTATGATGGCACATGGACTTTCTCCTGACCTTGAGCCCCTCTTCTGATAGGGTCACCTGGGTGACCTGGGCCGGCTGCTGATGCAGGGATTCATTAAGTGATGTGGACGGAACACAAGAAGGTCACGCCAAGGTCAAGGACATGGCCCGCTTCGAAGCCCTATGCAGAGACACCTGTTCCCTGCACGAGAAAGCCCTGCTCTTCTGTAAGACGCGAAGACGGGGAGGGGCTATGAAAGCCCCCCTCCTACAGCTTCAAACGATTCATAGTGTGAGTCTGTCTGTCTGTCTGTCTGTCTGTCTGTCTGTCTGTCTGTGTTGTGTCTGTCGGTCTTACCAAGTGTTTGATATTGCAAGTGAGTTAAAATAGATGCTTTAGAAGGTAAGATTTTCCAACACGGTATGCCCTCTACCAGATGAGTGCTGTGGGCATCACTGAGAATGCCAAAGGTGACAACAAGAAGTTTGAGGTCTGGTGCAACTCACGGGAGGAGGTGTACATTGTGCAGGTGCGTGACCAGCACTCAAACCCTGCCCATTCAACTGCTATAGATTACATGACAATGTATTTATTTTTTACAATGACACACAAATCACATCGGACTCTGTTTGGAATGTAACATATATATATCTGCACAAACCAGTAATGGGGTTTCATCGTTGTAATTCAGGCCCCGACGACTGAGGTGAAAACGAATGGGTGAACGAGATCCGAAGGTTCCAGACAACACAGCTGAGGCCTTCAGAGGTGAAGACCTGGGGTCATATAGCATTTGTTTTCTTTCTAATACTTAGAGTGTATTATATTCTAATTACACTGAGTGTTACATTGTTCAGTGCTCATGATAAGGTGGGACTGTGGTAGATCTCCCTGCATGTCTTCCAGAAGCCAGCCAACAGAGGTCGTCAGACGGACTGTTCCAGTTCCCTCCCTACCGCTGGAGAACCTGTCAGCCTCGGGTCAGTCACCTGACCCATATTGACCTATCCCTGGACCCCCATCCCACACTTGTTCCATATCAAATCAAATTTTATTGGTCACATACACGTGATTAGCAGGTGCTATTGAGGGTGTAGTGAAATGCTTGTTCTTCTAGCTTCTATCTTTCTAGTAAATCTAACTAGTAATATCTAACAAATTACACAACATATACCCAATGCTCAGTGAATGAGATACTGTAGAACAGTGTAGAACACAGTATATATATATATATATGAGATGAGTAATGTCAGATATGTAAACATTATTAAAGTGACGAGTGTTCCAATCCATATTGACCTATCACTGACTACCTACCACACTTGTACCACATGGACCTATCACAGACCCTCTCCCACACTTGTCCCATATTGACCTATCACAGACTCTCTCCTACATTTGTCCCATACTGACCTATCAAAATACTTTAAAGTACTACTTAAGTTGTTTTTTGGGGTTTCTGTACTCTACTATTTATATTTTTTTTACAACTTTTACTTTTACTACATTCCTAAAGAAAATTATGTACATTTTACTCATACATTTTCCCTGACACCAAAAAGTACTTTTTTAAAAACATTTTGAATGCTTAGCAGGACATGAAAATGTGGTCTAATTCACATACTTATCAAGAGAACATCCCTGGTCATCCCTACTGTCTCTGATCTGGCAGACTCACCAAACACAAATACTTTGTTTGTAAATTATGTCTGAGTGTTTGAATGTGCCCCTTGCTATCCGTAAATACAATTTGTGCTGTCTGGTTTGCTTA
>NW_027001088.1:0-7925 GCF_036934945.1 Oncorhynchus masou masou
GTGGCATGTATGATCTAAATGCTAATTTTTAGAAAATGGGGGTTGATTTCGCCACTGAACAAAAGTGATATAGACAGACCACATACACAGTAAAATCACCAGTGTTATATTTGCAGTGTCAAAAGTGTTTGAACAACATGCAGTGTCAAAAGATCCCTTTGTGTCTGCGTTGATAACTGTAGTTAAATGCTATGTGTAATTTTTACTTTAATTAGTGTAAGAAACATCATAACTCCACCCAGGTTGGATGGGGATTGTTGCTGCACAGCTATTTTCAGGTCTCTCCAGAGATGTTTGATCGGGTTCAAGTCGGGGCTCTGGCTGGGCCACTCAAGGACATTCAGAGTCTTGTCCTGAAGCCACCCCTGCGTTGTCTTGGCTGTGTACTTAGGGTCGTTGTCCTGTTGGAAGGTTCGCCATATGTCTGAGTTCCTGAGCTCTCTGCAACAGGTTTTCATCAAGAATCTCTCTGTACTTTACTCCGTTCATCTTTCCCTTGATTCTGAATAGTCTCCCAGTCCCTGCCTCTGAAAAACATCCCCACAGTATGATGCTGCCACCACCATGCTTCACCGTAGGGATGGTACCAGGTTTCCTCCAGATTTCTTTTTGATACTGTCGCAAAGCTAACTAAAAATCAGCATTCCCCAAGTGAGGATGGCTTTCACTTCAGCAGTAATAAATTCATGAACTTCTTTGAGGAAAAGATCATGATAATTAGAAAGCAAATTACGGACTCCTCATTAAATCTGTGTATTCCTTCAAAGCTCAGTTGTCCTGAGTCTGCACAACTCTGCCAGGACCTAGGATCAAGAGAGACACTCAAGTGTTTTAGTACTATATCCCTTGACACAATGATGAAAATAATAATGGCCTCTAAATGTTCAAGCTGCATACTGGACCCTATTCCAACTAAACTACTGAAAGAGCTGCTTCCTGTGCTTGGCCCTCCTATGTTGAACATAATAAATGTCTCTCTGTCCACCAGATGTGTACCAAACTCACCAAAAGTGGCAGTAATAAAACCTCTCTTGAAAAAGCCAAACCTTGACCCAGAAAATATAAAAAACTATCGGCCTATATCAAATATTCCATTCCTCTCAAACTTTTTAGAAAAGGCTGTTGCGCAGCAACTCACTGCCTTCCTGAAGACAAACAATGCATACAAAAAATGCTTCACCCTGGGTTTAGACTACATCATAGCACTGAGACTCCACTTGTGAAGGTGGTAAATTACCTTTTAATGGCATCAGACCGAGGCTCTGCATCTATCCTCGTGCTCCTAGACCTTTGTGCTGCTTTTGATACCATTGATCACCACATTCTTTTGGAGAGATTGGAAACCCAAATTGGTCTACACGGACAAGTTCTGGCCTGGTTTAGATCTTATCTGTTGGAAAGATATCAGTTTGTCTCTGTGAATGGTTTGTCCTCTGACAAATCAACTGTTCCTCAAGGTTCCGTTTTAGGACCACCATTGTTTTCACTAAATATTTTTCCTCTTGGGGATGTCAATCGAAAACATAATGTTAACATTCACTTCGATGCGGATGAAACACAGCAATACATTTTCAATTAAACATGGTGAAGCCCCAAAATTGCCCTCGCTAGAAGCCTGTGTTTCAGACATAAGGAAGTGGATGGCCGCAAACGTTCTACTTTCAACCTCGGATAAAACACAGATGCTTGTTCTCGGTTCCAAGAAACAAAGAGATCTTCTGTTGAATCTGACAATTCATCTTAATGGTTATACAGTCTCAAATACGACTGTGAAGGACCTCGGCGTTACTCTGGACTCTGATCTCTCTTTTGACGAACATATCAAGACCGTTTCAAGGACAGCTTTTTTTCCATCTACGTAACATTACAAAAATCAGAAACGTTCTGTCCAAAAATGATTCAGAAAAATTAATCCATGCTTTTGTTAATTCTAGGTTAGACTACTGCAATGCTCTACTTTACGGCTACCTGGATAAAGCACTAAATAAACTTCAGTTAGTGCTAAATACGGCTGCTAGAACCCTGACTAGAACCAAAACATTTGATCATATTACTCAGTGCTAGCCTCCTACACTTTGGCTTCCTGTCAAGGCAAGGGCTGATTTCAAGGTTTTACTGCAAACCTACAAAGCATTACATGGGCTTGCTCCTACCTATCTCTCTGATTGGTCCTGTCGTACATACCTACACGTACACTACGGTCACAAGACGCAGGTCTCCCAATTGCCCCCTCCTAATTTTTATGGAATGGTCTGCCTACCCATGAGACGCGCAAACTCGGTCTCAACCTTTAAGTCTTTACTGAAGACTCATCTCTTCAGTGGGTCATATGATTGAGTGTAGTCTTTCCACTGGGATTCTCTGCCTCTAACCCTATTGCAGTGTCTGAGTCACTGGCTTACTGGTGCTCTTTCATGCCGTCCCAAGGAGGGGTGCGTCACTTGAGTGGGTTTGAGTCACTGATGTGAGTTGGCGCCCACCTTGGGTTGTGCAGTGGTGGAGATCTTTGTGGGTTATACTCGGCCTTGTCTCAGGATGGTAAGTTGGTGGTTGAAGATATCCCTCTAGTGGTGTGAGGCTGTGCTTTGGCAAAGTGAGTGGGGGTATATCCTTCCTGTTTGGCCCTGTCCGGGGTATCATCGGATGGGGCCACAGTGCCTCTGACCCCTCCTGTCTCAGCCTCCAGTATTTATGCTGCAGTAGTTTTACGTGTCGGGGGCTAGGTCAGTTTGTTATATCTGGAGTACTTCTCCTGTCTTATCCGGTGTCCTGTGTGAATTTAAGTATGCTCTCTCTAATTCTCTTTCTTTCTCTCTTTCTTTCTTTCTCTCTCTCAGAGGACCTGAGCCGTAGGGACCATGCCTCCCAGGACTACCTGGCATGATGACTCCTTGCCGTCCCCAGTCCACCTGGCCATGCTGCTGCTCCAGTTTCAACTGTTCTGCCTGCTACTATGGAACCTGACCTGTTCACCAGACGTGCTACCTGTCCCAGACCTATTATTTTGACCATGCTGGTCATTTTTGTTTATTGAACATCTTGAGCATGTTTTGTTTTAATCTCCACCCGGCACAGCCAGAAGATGACTGGCTACCCTCAGCAGCCTGGTTCCTCTCTAGGTTTCTTCTTATGCTTTGGCCTTTCTAGGTAGTTTTCCTAGCCAACGTGCATCAACACCTGCATTGCTTGCTGTTTGGGGTTTTAGGCTGGGTTTCTGTACAGCACTTTGAGATATCAGCTGATGTACGAAGGGCTATATAAATACATTTGATTTGATTTGATGTGATGCTTCGCCTTCAGGCCAATCATTTCATCAGACCAGAGCATCTTGTTTCTCATGGTCTGAGAGTCATTTGCTGCCTTTTGGCAAACACGAAGCGGGCTGTCATGCCTTTTTACAGAGGACTGGCTTCTGTCTGGCCACTGTACCATAAGGCCTTATTGGTGGAGTGCTGCAGAGATGTTTGTCCTTCTTGGAAGTTTCTGCCATCTTCACAGAGGCCATCTTCACAGGGAACTCTGGAGCTCTGTCAGAGTGACCATCAGGTTCTTGATCACCTTCCTGACCAAGGCCCTTCTGCCCCGATTGCTCAGTTTGGCCAGACGGCCAGCTTTAGGACGAGTCTTTGTGGTTCCAAACTTCTTCCATTTAATAATGGAGGCCACAGTGTTTTTGGAGACCTTCAATGCCGAAGAACTGTTTTGGTACCCTTTCCAGATCTGTGCCTCGACACAATCCTGTCTCGAACTGTGAATAGTCCTTAGGCATCATGGCTTGGTTTTGCTCTGACATGCATTGTCAACTGAGGATCTTACACTTAGGCAGGTGTGCCTTTCCAAATCTGTCAATCAATTTACTTTACCACAGGTGAACTCCAATCAAGTTGTGGAAACATCTCAAGGATGATCAATGGAAATAGGATGCACCTGAGCTCAATGTCGATTCTCATAGCAAGGGTCTGAACACTTATGTAAATAAGGTATTTCTGTTTTGTTTTGAATTGTCAAAATATTCTAAAAACCTGCTTTCGCTTTGCCATTATTGGGTATTGTATGTGGATCGATGTGGATATACATTTTTAGAATAAGACTGTAACGTAACAAAATGTGGAGAAAGTCAGGGGGTCTGAATACTTTCCGAATGCACCCTCATTGCTGCTTAATTTGAAATGGGTTGTTTAGACTGTTCAATTACCTTCTTGTGAATTAAATTAGTTTACAGTTGTCATGACGTTGGCCTGGGGGGTAGGTTTATGACAGTCATAAATACTTCTTCCCCCCTTTTTCCTCTCTCTACCCTACTGAGGTTACATTTGCAAAACCCTTGGTTAACATAGAGATTCTGGGAACATCAGAAGGTGGGGGAAATTAACTATATTCTGGTAATCCGAACAACGGAACATATGCAGTGGTACTTAATGAATATGATTTCAGTTCGGTTGTCATCTGAGACATTCTCATCAATGATCAGATGACATAAACTCTACAGTGGAAAGTCTACACATCAGAGTTATCGGATTCACATGGAATTGTTGTTCAATTTAAATGTTTGAATATGAAATTATTCGTGATGGGATGAAATGTGATTTTAGCTTCTAAAATGTGAGATTTGGGTTTTCATAAGATAGGGCTCTGCTCAATCAGTGGCCCGCCCCTGTGAAGGGACATGGGCTATAAAACTTTTCAAACACGCCCTCCTCTCCCTTCCTATATAAGCCCTTGATGATAATGTAACCTCCTGTTCCGAGGACGTGAGGATGACGGTCCTATGTCAGAATGGTTCAGATAATAACTTCAGAACGAAGCCAACATCAGCGTAAGCTTTGGTTGCGAATGGTATGAACTTTGAACTCTTATTCACTACAGAAGTGATACCTCCTAGCCGTTGACTTAGCAATAGCAGATGCAAACGAGGGTTAGGAAGGAACAGACAGAGTATCCCATCTATCACCCAACGCCGTTACTACAACGTAGCCTTCCATCTACCACCAACCTACCGAAGCAAAGCTCAGAGTAAACATTTATTGCATTTTCCTTTTCCAAATGGGCGGTAATTTAGAATGCATCAGATACGATAGCACAGCTTCTTCCCTTTGTTCCTCATTCTTCCCGCTCTTTCACTCAAACCCAGACCCTTTTCTTTTGTGTAACAAGCTGTCATATCTGTTCCGCCCTCTAGGGACTTTTTCCTTTATGACGTAATTTGTAATCAAGTTATGATTTAATTATGTGTATGTGTAATTCTGTGTGATTAGTTAGGTATTTAGTAGATAAATAATTAAACCCAATTTTGTATTGCTGATTCAACTTGTGGCCAGAGTTCATGCAGATAACCAAGAATTGATAACTTTCAGATGAGACTGAATTAAGATGATGATTAATATTGACTACTATTGATGTAAAATATTACTAGGTCTTTAAGAGTTTATTCGTAAGATAACAGCTCTATAAATATTATTTCATGGTGCCCGACTCTCTCTAGTTAATTACATTTACATGATTAGCTCAATCAGGTAATATTAATTACGGATAAATTATTTTATAGAATAGCATGTCATATCACTTAAAAACACGACACTGTACTGAACTAATTTGTCTGTTTCAGTGAAGTTGATGGGAGGCCAATTTGTGAATCACAAGGTTGGCCAAATATGAGTCACAAATCAGAATTTGAGTATTGTCTCATACGTTTATGGTTATGGATTACATGTTCATGGTAACCTATCTTCAAAAACTCATCAACAGAACTTGACTTGAATATTTAAATCAATGTCTCTTTCTTTTCTCTCCTCAGATCCAATATTGCTGATCATGGGAAGTTGACTCACTGTCCTGAGGCTGAGTGACTTCTTGAATGAAGATAAGCTTTTAAGTTGGCCATTAAAATTGAATTGTTTTTACCACTGTAGTTGCAAAAGATTAATTTCTCAGTTAAAAAGGGCAATTCCACTTTTCTGTTTCTGTTGAGTCCGTATGGTTTCATATTGTTATGTGAGTTTCACAGCCTTCCTAATGTGATGTTAAAGGGGAACTTCACCCATTTGAAGTTTGGGTGGTCTTATTTTTCTGTTTATGTATATATTATGTCTACTGTGCCATTAATACATGTTTGAAAGATTTAACCTTAATATGCAAATATTGAGTTATAGGATGGTGGAAACAAAATATGTAATATTAGTGAGTTTGGTGTGTTTTATATACACATTTTCATAATGCATTCAGTCAATGGAAAGTGATGATTCAGCAAAAGTAAAACCAATTTTCAGAAATACGATATCAAAAAACCATTTGGGAAATCAACTACAAACACTGAAAGGAGAACATAGAACATGTGAAAATGTGTTAACTTCCCTTTAACTGAAGGTATAACAACAGAATTTCCTCTTGGGGATCATTCAAATATAAAATGCAAACATTTTACAGTTTTGTTATGGATCGCCATTAAACTCTAACTCACATAGTAATGATTTTTTTAAACCAGCTATAGAATGGACTGGAGAACATAGAACAGAACAATTGATTGTAATTCCCCCACTAATGGTTATTTTGAAATTATTTGTCTTTGCATTCCTGAAATATGACGTACCAGTCACCAGCCAAATTAATGCAAAGCTGTATGATGAGTTGGGAACTGAAGTTGATGGAGAAATGTTTGAGGAGGTGCTGACACAGCCAAGTCCTGGTGTTTTCACAGTCACCCTGGACAATGATCCTGGTATGTGTTAGTTTTTCACAGAAATAAAGTTAGAGGAGGGTTTAACTGTCGGCCTCTCCTTTGGAGCAGTCACTTTGTATAGGGCTGTGTTGCTTTCTCTCATTCATTTGGAATGTCTGTCTTTGTTAAAACCTTTACAATAACCAACCACTTTGTGTGACAGTATCTTCCCAGATGACTTCCTCCTTTGCCCGTTCCTTGTTGGAGATCTTGTCCATTGAGTTGGATGATACTGTCATTCTGAGCGATGATTGGAGCCTTTCAAGAAAACGACAGAGAGCTGAGGATGAAGCTAAACTGAGTGTAATGTTTATTTTTCCTTTATTTTACTAGGCAAGTCAGTTAAGAACAAATTCTTATTTTCAATGACGGCCTAGGAACAGTGGGTTAACTGCCTGTTCAGGGGCAGAACGACAGATTTTGACTAGTAACCGGAAGGTTGTGAGTTCAAACCCCTGAGCTGACAAGGTACAAATCTGTTGTTCTGCCCCTGAACAGGCAGTTAACCCACTGTTCCCAGGGCATCATTGAAAATAAGAATGTGTTCTTAACTGACCTGCCTGGTTAAATAAAGGTAAAAAAAAAAAAAAAAAAAAAAAAAATATCAGTTTACCCCCTGATAGTTGGGAGCTGTAAACCTTTTTACCTGTAGTGTCCGATGAGAGCGGGTAAGGATGGTTTTGGATTGTTCTTGATCATTTTCCTTTCATAGTTAATAAATAACATACTGAAGAAAATCTGATGGCGATCTTGACATCAATACCAAAGGGCTGACTTATGACACCTGGCGAAAGATGATACATTTTCTCACAGCAGAGATGACCGAGACTCACGTTTAAGCACTAAACCAGGCACGCAAAGAAAGCTGTCTGTATCTAAGATGTATTTCAGATGAATGTTGCTATTATAGCGACCAGAATCAACAGGGGCTTCATTGCAAATGGATGAATGAAGTACTCTTGTTGTCAGGACATCAGCACCACGCCATGAGGGAGACATATGCTCAAGGAATTGTCGACTTGTTCCCTTACCTCAAGGACTCCTACAGAACTAAAGGATATGTGAGTATTAATTGGCCAAATGTGTTTTGTATATGCCACATTTTGCATGCATTTAGGTTTGTGTTACACATCTTGCAATTGTTGTCTGATTAGGAGTGTTAATGTATGTGTTCATGTGACTTTTCCATTGTGTTAAGATGAGTGAATGT
>NW_027001089.1:0-7924 GCF_036934945.1 Oncorhynchus masou masou
GAGTGGGTCTGGCTCCCGGTGGGTGGGTCTGGCTCCCCGGTGAGCTGGGTCTGGCTCCCGGTGGGTGGGTCTGGCTCCCGGTGAGTGGGTCTGGCTCCCGGTGGCTGGGTCTGGCTCCCGGTGGGTGGGTCTGGCTCCCCGGTGGGTGGGTCTGGCTCCCCGGTGAGTGGGTCTGGCTCCCCGGTGAGTGGGTCTGGCTCCCCGGTGAGTGGGTCTGGCTCCCCGGTGGCTGGGTCTGGCTCCCCGGTGGGTGGGTCTGGCTCCCCGGTGAGTGGGTCTGGCTCCCCGGTGGGTGGGTCTGGCTCCCCGGTGGGTGGGTCTGGCTCCCCGGTGAGTGGGTCTGGCTCCCCGGTGAGTGGGTCTGGCTCCCCGGTGAGTGGGTCTGGCTCCCGGTGGCTGGGTCTGGCTCCCCGGTGGGTGGGTCTGGCTCCCCGGTGAGTGGGTCTGGCTCCCCGGTGGCTGGGTCTGGCTCCCCGGTGGGTGGGTCTGGCTCCCGGTGAGTGGGTCTGGCTCCCGGTGAGTGGGTCTGGCTCCCGGTGAGTGGGTCTGGCTCCCCGGTGGGTGGGTCTGGCTCCCCGGTGGGTGGGTCTGGCTCCCCGGTGGAGTGGGTCTGGCTCCCCGGTGAGTGGGTCTGGCTCCCCAGTGGGTGGGTCTGGCTCCCCAGTGAGTGGGTCTGGCTCCCCGGTGGCTGGGTCTGCCTCCCCGGTGGGTGGGTCTGGCTCCCCGGTGGGTGGGTCTGGCTCCCCGGTGGCTGGGTCTGGCTCCCCGGTGGGTGGGTCTGGCTCCCCAGTGAGGTGGGTCTGGCTCCCGGTGGGTGGGTCTGGCTCCCCGGTGGGTGGGTCTGGCTCCCCGGTGAGTGGGTCTGGCTCCCCGGTGAGTGGGTCTGGCTCCCCGGTGGGTGGGTCTGGCTCCCCGGTGGGTGGGTCTGGCTCCCCGGTGGGTGGGTCTGGCTCCCCGGTGAGTGGGTCTGGCTCCCCGGTGGGTGGGTCTGGCTCCCCGGTGGGTGGGCCTGGCTCCCCGGTGAGTGGGTCTGGCTCCCCGGTGAGTGGGCCTGGCTCCCCGGTGAGTGGGTCTGGCTCCCCGGTGGGTGGGCCTGGCTCCCCAGTGAGTGGGCCTGGCTCCCCAGTGAGTGGGCCTGGCTCCCCAGTGGGTGGGTCTGGCTCCCCAGTGGGTGGGCTTGGCTCCCCAGTGGGTGGGTCTGGCTCCCCAGTGGGTGGGTCTGGCTCCCCAGTGAGTGGGTCTGGCTCCCCAGTGGGTGGGTCTGGCTCCCCAGTTTGTGGGCCTGGCTCCACAGTGAGTGGGTCTGGCTCCCCAGTGAGTGGGTCTGGCTCCCCGGTGGCTGGGTCTGGCTCCCCGGTGGGTGGGTCTGGCTCCCCGGTGGGTGGGCCCAGGCCCACCCATGGCTGAGTCATGTGAAATCCATAGATTTGGGCCCTAGTGAATTTATTTCAATTGACTGATTTCCTTATAAACTGTAACTCAGTAAATTGTTTGCATTTATATATTTTTGTTCAGTATATTTAGCCACAAAATGTTCATGTCATATTGTCTAGCTGAACTACAGTTTTAAATTAAAAACCATTTACTCCTGTTTAACTTCCATTCATCCTGTATTCCAGCGTTATGAGTTGGACAGATTCTCACTAAACAAACAGTAAATAGATGGAACAAATCTTTAATTTTGTTCTCTGACATGAAGGAATTTAGAAAAATCTTTACAAAGTGAAAATGGTCAACAACAACAACAACCGTGAACCCCCCCCAAAAACATTCTTATTTATACTTTCATCTACTTTCGTTTTCTTTAAAAGTAAAATGTTTTCAGGGTCTTCATCAGGGAGATACAGTGCCTTCAGAAAGTACAGTAGTCATAACCTTTGACCTTTTTGACCTGAATTCAAAATGTATTCAATTTAATATACATTTTTTTATCTCACCCATCTACACACAATACTCCATAATGACAAAGTGTAAATGTGTTTAGAAATTTTAGCAAACATATTGAAAAGAAATTAGATTCAATTATTATTAAGTATCTCATGTATTCACACCTTAAACACAAGATCAAATCGACACTCGGCGTTGCGACTGAAGACAGTGGATGTTCCTGACTAGATAGTTTAGACTTACATCTACTTGAACATCTATGGAAAGACTAAAAATGGCTGTCTAGCAATGATCAACAACTAATTAGCGTGAATAATTCTCACCCATCCACACACAATACCCCATAATGACAGTGAAAACCTTAATGGCCAATCCTTTGTATAAGCTCCTTTGGCAGCGATTAAAACTGCTAGGCTTTCTGGGTAAATCTCTTAAAGAGCTTTCCACACCTGGATTGTGCAACATTTGCCCATTTATTCTTTTCAAAATTCTTCAAGCTCTGTCAAATTGGTTGTTGATCATTGCTACTCAACTATTTTCAGGTCTTGACATAGATTGTGAAGTAGATTTAGGTCAGCAGTAACTCGGCCACTCAGGAACATTCACTGTCTTCTTGGTAAGCAACTCCAGTGTAGATTTTGACCTTGTGTTTTAGGTTTATTGTCCTGATGAAAGGTGAACTCCTCTCCCAGTGTCTGGTGGAAAGCTGAAACTGAACAAGGTTTTCCTCTAGGATTCTTCCTGTGTTTAGCTCCAGTCTGTTTATTTTTATCCTGAAAAAACTCCCCAGTCCTTAACAATTACAAGCATACCCATAACATGATGCAGCCACCACTATGCTTGAAAATATCACATTTATTTATATAGCCCTTCGTACATCAGCTGATATCTCAAAGTGCTGTACAGAAACCCAGCCTAAAACCCCAAACAGCAAGCAATGCATGTGTAGAAGCACGGTGGTTAGGAAAAACTCCCTAGAAAGGCCAACACCTAGGAAGAAACCTAGAGAGGAACCAGGCTATGTGGGGTGGCCAAAATATGGGAGAGTGGTACTCAGTAATGTGTTGTATTGGATTTCCTTAAACGTAACACTGTATTCAGGACAAAAAGTTAACTTCTTTACCACATTTTTTTGCTTTATTATTTTCGTGCCTTGTTGCAAACAAGATGCATGTTTTGGAATATTTGTTATTCTGTACAGGCTTCCTCTTTTCACTCTGTCATTTAGGTTTGTATTGTGGAGCAACTACAATGTAGTTGATCCATACTGTTTTCTCCTGTCACAGCCATTCACCTCTGTAACTGTTTTAAAGTCACCATTGGCCTCATGGTGAAATCCTGAGCGGTTTCCCTTCCTCTCCGGCAACTGAGTTAGGAAGGACACCTGTATCTTTGTAGTGACTGGGTGTATTGATACACCATCAATAGTGTAATTAATAACTTCACCAAGCTCAAAGGGATATTCCAATTTTCACCCATCTACCAATAGATGACCTTCTTCGCGAGATTTGGAAAACCTCCCCTTGTCTTTGTGGTTGAATCTGTGTTTGAAATTCACTGCTGGACTGGAGGAACCTTCCGATACTTTTTTTATTTTACCTTTATTTAACCAGGCAAGTCAGCTAAGAACAAATTCTTATTTTCACGATGACGGCCTAGGAACAGTGGGTTAACTGCCTGTTCAGGGGCAGAACGACAGATTTGTACCTTGTCAGCTCAGGGGTTTGAACTCGTAACCTTCCGGTTACTAGTCCAACGTCCTAACCACTAGCTAGAAGTCATTAGAAAATCATGTTAAACACTATTGCACACAGCGAGAGTCCATGCAACTAATGTGACTTGTTAAGCACATTCTCACTCCTGAACTTATTTAAGCCATAACGAGAGGGGTTGAATACTCGATACAGTAACTGAAAGGTTGCTGGATCGAATCCCCGAGCTGACAAGGTAAAAAATCTGTCGTTCTGTCCCTGAACAAGGCAGTTAACCCCACCGTTCCCCTGAACAAGGCAGTTAACCCATTGTTCCCCTGAACAAGGCAGTTAACCCCACTGTTTCCCTGAACAAGGCAGTTAACCCCACTGTTTCCCTGAACAAGGCAGTTAACCCCACCGTTCCCCGTGCGCCGAAGACGTGGATGTTGACCTCTGATTCAGAGGGGTTGACTGCAGAAGACACATTTCAGTTGAATGCATTCAGTCGTACAACTGAATGCAGTCGTACCCCCCTTTCCAACTGACTAGGTATCCCCATTTTTTTTTTATGTCTCTGCAACATCCTCTGACCACAGCCCTGCCTCTCCTGTTTCCTCACATCTACAATACTCATCAGATCAATTCAATACATATAACACTCAGAATAAAGACCTGATGGTGAATCAACCATACTGCTTGGGAGGCAGGTAGCCTAGTGGTTAGAGAGTTGGGCCAGTAACTGAAAGGTTGATGGATCGACAGGTAAATATCTGTAGCTCTGCCACGGTAGGCCGTCATTGTAAATATGAATTTGTTCTTAACTGACTTGCCTCGTTAAATAAAGGTTAAAAAATAACATCATTGAGGAATGCATTTCTATATACATGATATTTCGTTTGATAAATAGCATCTTAGCCTGAGTTTAAGTCTTCAGCAGGGTTCTCTCAATAGATGCTGTCTCTAACACTGAGGGCATCATGACGTCATGACTCAGTAGCTAAAAGCTAGTCCCAACAGTCTTAAAATGTTTCTCCCTCCCTCCCTTATGAATGGCAGTTCCTTACTAATTAGTAACCTAGACAACCAGGTGAGGGCAGTTCCTTACTAATTAGTAACCTAGACAACCAGGTGAGGGCAGTTCCTTACTAATTAGTAGCCTAGACAACCAGGTGAGGGCAGTTCCTTACTAATTAGTAACCTAGACAACCAGGTGAAAGGAGTTCCTTACTAATTAGTAGCCTAGACAACCAGATGAGGGCAGTTCCTTACTAATTAGTAACCTAGACAACCAGGTGAGGGGAGTTCCTTACTAATTAGTAGCCTAGACAACCAGGTGAGGGCAGTTCCTTACTAATTAGTAACCTAGACAACCAGATGAGGGCAGTTCCTTGCTAATTAGTAACCTAGACAACCAGATGAGGGCAGTTCCTTACTAATTAGTAAGCTAGACAACCAGGTGAGGGCAGTTCCTTACTAATTAGTAACCTAGACAACCAGATGAGGGCAGTTCCTTACTAATTAGTAACCTAGACAACCAGGTGAGGGGAGTTCCTTACTAATTAGTAGCCTAGACAACCAGGTGAGGGGAGTTCCTTACTAATTAGTTACCTAGACAACCAGGTGAAGGTAGTTGCTTACTAACTAGTAGCCTCAATTCACCAGTCAAGTACAAGGAAGGACCAGAAACCCACAGACCCTCGGCCGTCCGTGGAATGACTTTGACTTTGAAGCCCAATTGATTCTAAGATGGAATACTTTCAGATTTTCCGAACTCACTTCCTTGTTTAAATCACTTGCTGTGCTCACGTTCTGAAGCCCACAATGTCGTGGGAGGTTCTAAGAGTTATGAGACGGTGACGGACTGAGAGATCAGCCAATTAAAAATCAGCTTCTGCCGTGCTTCCAGTCAAGTCCCGCTCCGAGGCCGCTGTGAAACCAGACGTTTCGACGGAGGGAGAGCCGACTGGTGTTCCTCACAGCGGCCTGCGTTGACCTGTCCAGGTTAAAGGTCACGACCCCTGCCCTCGGACCCCTAGAGTACCAGGATGTCTCCGTTGCAGCGCTCGCAGCAGTTGAAGGTGATGTTCTCATAGCGAGTGTAAGGGTGGAACCGGCCGATGCTCTTCTTATTGGTCAGGAAGGCCGAGGGGGAGGAGTCAGAGATAGAGAGGGGGGAGGTTTCTTCCTCGTTGTCTGAACAGGAAATAGGGTCCAGGATCTTCAACACCTGAGAAGGGAAGAAAGACGGAAAGAGTGAGCGGGTTGTTTCTGGACAGAGGCCAGTGTGAGAGTCCCGCTGAGAGTCCCACTCCGCCTCCTACCTTCTCAGCCATCTTCTCAGCTGGCGTGTGTGAGCTGTTCGGGAGCTCTGAGGCCGGTCTTCCTTTCCCCAGCCCGGCTCCACTGCTGCTCCCTACTGGCCCAACCTTCCCCAGCAGGCGGGAGTTGATGGCGTCCGCCAGCTTGTGATTGGCTAGGGCTAGTTCTCCCGTGCTGAGTGGCTGGCCACTGGGGTAGTAGGTCTGTTGTCGACCCCACTGGAGAGAGACCAGCAGCTGCTCCAGAGACCTGGGAGAGAGACACACATCATATGTATCGCTGGTACTGTGGTGGGTCTCAGGTACTTTATGTTCCTATGTGAGTTTTACCACTACTGGGTTGTATAGAAGTTCTACTGTACCTATCGGTTAGCATCATGTCTGTGTGTTGTACCTGTGGGTTAGCATCATGTCTGTGTGTTGTACCTGTGGGTTAGCATCACGTCTGTGTGTTGTATAGAAGTCCTACTGTACCTGTGGGTTAGCATCATGTCTGTGTGTTGTACCTGTGGGTTAGCATCACGTCTGTGTGTTGTACCTGTGGGTTAGCATCACGTCTGTGTGTTAGCATCACGTCTGTGTGTTAGCATCACGTCTGTGTGTTGTACCTGTGGGTTAGCATCACGTCTGTGTGTTGTACCTGTGGGTTAGCATCATGTCTGTGTGTTGTACCTGTGGGTTAGCATCATGTCTGTGTGTTGTACCTGTGGGTTAGCATCATGTCTGTGTGTTGTGGGTTAGCATCATGTCTGTGTGTTGTACCTGTGGGTTAGCATCATGTCTGTGTGTTGTATAGAAGTCCTACTGTACCTGTGTGTTAGCATCACGTCTGTGGGTTAGCATCACGTCTGTGTGTTGTGGGTTAGCATCATGTCTGTGTGTTGTACCTGTGGGTTAGCATCATGTCTCTAAAGAACTCGTCTCTCTCACTCAGCAGGTCTGTGATGGCGTTCTGAGCCTCTCTGGTCTGGTGCTGGAGAGAAACCCTGGCATTGGTCAGCTCCTCCGCCATCACTCTTGAAGGGATACCACACACACACACACAACAGTCAGTCGATACACACCGACACACACACACACCTTCCCTCCGTCACCCCCTCACCCCTACCTGGACGCTAGGAACTTGCTCCTCCAGACATCACATTGTATAGACATGCGTTCCAGCTGTTCTGCTGTGGAGGCCCGGCTGCGACCCAGAGCCTCGTTCTCTAACATCAGCTGGTTCTTCTCTCTGGCCAGACGCTCAAAATGGTACTGCAGGTCGTCACCTACAGAGGCTACCAGCAGCTTCTTCAACTCTCTGTTCACCTATAGGACAATACAGGAGCTGAGTCGGTTCAAATATGGACCACAGTACTGTATTTCATGTGCCAACAGATTCTGAAAACACAGAAGTACTATCCTTATCGGAACAAAGGCAAGGGCTGAAAACTCAGGGTCCAGATTAACTCCTACAGTCACTGAACCAAACTCAGGGTCCAGATTAACTCCTACAGTCACTGAACCAAACTCAGGGTCCAGATTAACTCCTACAGTCACTGAACCAAACTCAGGGTCCAGATTAACTCCTACAGTCACTGAACCAAACTCAGGGTCCAGATTAACTCCTACAGTCACTGAACCAAACTCAGGGTCCAGATTAACTCCTACAGTCACTGAACCAAACTCAGGGTCCAGATTAACTCCTACAGTCACTGAACCAAACTCAGGGTCCAGATTAACTCCTACAGTCACTGAACCAAACTCAGGGTCCAGATTAACTCCTACAGTCACTGAACCAAACTCAGGGTCCAGATTAACTCCTACAGTCACTGAACCAAACTCAGGGTCCAGATTAACTCCTACAGTCACTGAACAAAACTCAGGGTCCAGATTAACTCCTACAGTCACTGAACCAAACTCAGGGTCCAGATTAACTCCTACAGTCACTGAACAAAACTCAGGGTCCAGATTAACTCCTACAGTCACTGAACCAAACTCAGGGTCCAGATTAACTCCTACAGTCACTGAACCAAACTCAGGGTC
>NW_027001090.1:0-7924 GCF_036934945.1 Oncorhynchus masou masou
CAATTAAAATACCTGAAGCATTGAAAGTGACCTATCTACTTGTTTAAGTCATCTGTGTCCCAGTTCAAAAAGTCTGTGCGTAGAGAAAGGTCTGACCACCTTCCAAAAATCATGGACCCCAAACCCCCATTTTCCCATAACTGACTGTTCATTTGGCTGTTTTAATACCCTTCACGTTTCACACTCTGATTGCTTTGCTCTGACATATTGATCCTGTCGAGGTCATCCGCTCTGCTTGCTCTCCATCTCTTCTCCTCCCCTTTTCCCTCCCTCTCTCTTCTTTCTGACCCAATTTCCCCATCAGATCCTCATCAAATTCCCCTTGTCCTAGGGAGGCAAGTGTGAAAAGCTCATTACCCACATCAATAACACTGTGACATCATGTGATACATGTGTGAAACCTCTCCCTCGGCAGTGCCGATTTATCCTCACATTACACCAACCTGCTTGTGTCCACTATGATAGGAAAAAAAGCAAGCTCTTTACACATCCTCATCTCGTTCTCTTTCTCTCTCCCCGTCCCTCCCTCCACTCAGGACTATCACTATGTGGCACAATGTCTCCCCCTAAAGGGAAACGGAGAAGGGTCTGTAACTGGAGGAATGGAATCGTAGCCTACATTGCATTACAGATGTAAGAGATAGGGACACCGATTTCAAAACTGAATCGAGACTAAGAAAGGGCTCGAACTGTCTGATCAAATTGAGCCTCCTGTCAATCATGTCTGCCTACCCAACCAACCAGTAGATACTATCAGTAGAACAGATATGGACAAGAATAATACAAACCGCTTTGTTGAATCTTGAAGGCCAGGGTACAGTCAGAAATGTGATTTTCCTGTGTTTTCAATGTATTTCCACACTCTAAAGGTTGGAATAATACTGTGAAATTGTGAATAATGACCTTTTAATGTAAGAGCTGTTTGAAAGGCCGCATGAAATTTCAGCCTGTTTTGGTGGGACGGAGTTTAATCCTGCCTGAATAGATCAATAAGAAAGCGTTCCAAACCTAATTTCTGAGACCACTCCCAGACAGTCCTAGCAAAATTATTGCTTGAGAAAGCAATCACAGTAAGGTACTTAATTGTTACCAGAAAGTATTTCATAACAGCTGCATAGGACCTATTTCATAACAGCTGCATTGGACCTATAAAGTGGTTTCAGTGTGTTTTTGAAGTCTACTCAGGCCAAATCATTGGAGATAACATGTTTTCAGTACACTTGATGAGAAATGCAGCATCTCCAATCCCAGTGAATCCCTCACTATTACGGAGGAACCCAGACATACAGGGTAGCCCACTCAGCATGCAAGTGTGTGTGTGTGTGTGAGGGGGTGTTCAATGGTATCCCTGTCTGTAGTGAGGGAAGTCTTTCACGTTTAGGTGTGTTTTACCGCAGTCTGGGGACGTCAGTGTGCTGGTTCCAGTTTTTCAGTTGACAGTCAGGGCTCTTCCTCACTCCAGTTCTGACAGAGAGGCCTCTCTGTATTGCCCCATCAGATATAATCACAGGTTCCACCAACCAGAGAACAGAGCATGTGTACACACACAATGGGGTAGTTTGATTAAACTGAACTGGGGTGCACCAGACTATGGCCCGCCACGTGACCGGTCTAAACCAGTGATGGCGTAACGCCTTGCTCAAATCAAACTAGTATCTGCGCCACCACAGATAGTCATGCAAGGCAGAAGGACGGATCATTCAGAAACATATAGCATATAGCTGGGAGGGAGGCAGAAGGACAGATCATTCAGAAACATATATCATATAGCTGGGAGGGAAGCAGAAGGACAGATCATTCAGAAACATATATCATATGGCTGGGAGGGAGGCAGAAGGACAGATCATTCAGAAACATATATCATATGGCTGGGAGGGAGGCAGAAGGACAGATCATTCAGAAACATATATCATATAGCTGGGAGGAAGCAGAAGGACAGATCATTCAGAAACATATATCATATAGCTGGGAGGAAGCAGAAGGACGGATCATTCAGAAACATATATCATATAGCTGGGAGAGGAAGCAGAAGGACAGATCATTCAGAAACATATATCATATGGCTGGGAGGGAGGCAGAAGGACAGATCATTCAGAAACATATATCATATAGCTGGGAGGAAGCAGAAGGACAGATCATTCAGAAACATATATCATATAGCTGGGAGGAAGCAGAAGGACAGATCATTCAGAAACATATATCATATAGCTGGGAGGAAGCAGAAGGACAGATCATTCAGAAACATATATCATATAGCTGGGAGGAAGCAGAAGGACAGATCATTCAGAAACATATATCATATGGCTGGGAGGGAGCAGAAGGACAGATCATTCAGAAACATATATCATATAGCTGGGAGGAAGCAGAAGGACAGATCATTCAGAAACATATATCATATAGCTGGGAGGAAGCAGAAGGACAGATCATTCAGAAACATATATCATATAGCTGGGAGGAAGCAGAAGGACAGATCATTCAGAAACATATATCATATGGCTGGGAGGAAGCAGAAGGACAGATCATTCAGAAACATATATCATATAGCTGGGAGGGAAGCAGAAGGACAGATCATTCAGAAACATATATCATATAGCTGGGAGGAGGCAGAAGGACGGATCATTCAGAAACATATATCATATGGCTGGGACGGAAGCAGAAGGACAGATCATTCAGAAACATATATCATATGGCTGGGAGGGAGGCAGAAGGACAGATCATTCAGAAACATATATCATATAGCTGGGAGGGAAGCAGAAGGACATATCATTCAGAAACATATATCATATGGCTGGGAGGGAGGCAGAAGGACAGATCATTCAGAAACATATATCAGCATATGGCTGGGAGGGAGGCAGAAGGACAGATCATTGAAACATATCATATAGCTGGGAGGGAAGCAGAAGGACAGATCATTCAGAAACATATATCATATAGCTGGGAGGGAGAAGCAGAAGGACAGATCATTCAGAAACATATATCATATGGCTGGGAGGGAGGCAGAAGGACAGATCATTCAGAAACATATATCATATAGCTGGGAGGAAGCAGAAGGACAGATCATTCAGAAACATATATCATATAGCTGAGGAGGAAGCAGAAGGACAGATCATTCAGAAACATATATCATATGGCTGGGAGGGAGGCAGAAGGACAGATCATTCAGAAACATATATCATATAGCTGGGAGGAAGCAGAAGGACAGATCATTCAGAAACATATATCATATAGCTGGGAGGGAAGCAGAAGGACGGATCATTCAGAAACATATAGCATATGGCTGGGAGGGAGGCAGAAGGACAGATCATTCAGAAACATATATCATATAGCTGGGAGGAAGCAGAAGGACAGATCATTCAGAAACATATATCATATAGCTGGGAGGGAAGCAGAAGGACAGATCATTCAGAAACATATAGCATATGGCTGGGAGAGGCAGAAGGACAGATCATTCAGAAACATATAGCATATGGCTGGGAGGGAAGCAGAAGGACAGATCATTCAGAAACATATATCATATATCTGGGAGGAAGCAGAAGGACCGATCATTCAGAAACATATATCATATAGCTGGGAGGAAGCAGAAGGACAGATCATTCAGAAACATATATAATATAGCTGGGAGGGAAGCAGAAGGACAGATCATTCAGAAACATATATCATATAGCTGGGAGGGAAGCAGAAGGACAGATCATTCAGAAACATATATCATATAGCTGGGAGGAAGCAGAAGGACAGATCATTCAGAAACATATATCATATGGCTGGGAGGGAAGCAGAAGGACAGATCATTCAGAAACATATATCATATAGCTGGGAGGAAGCAGAAGGACAGATCATTCAGAAACATATATCATATAGCTGGGAGGAAGCAGAAGGACAGATCATTCAGAAACATATATCATATAGCTGGGAGGGAAGCAGAAGGAGGATCATTCAGAAACATATATCATATAGCTGGGAGGAAGCAGAAGGACAGATCATTCAGAAACATATATCATATGGCTGGGAGAGGAAGCAGAAGGACAGATCATTCAGAAACATATATCATATAGCTGGGAGGAAGCAGAAGGACAGATCATTCAGAAACATATATCATATAGCTGGGAGGGAAGCAGAAGGACAGATCATTCAGAAACATATATCATATAGCTGGGAGGGAAGCAGAAGGACAGATCATTCAGAAACATATATCATATAGCTGGGAGGGAAGCAGAAGGACAGATCATTCAGAAACATATATCATATAGCTGGGAGGGAAGCAGAAGGACAGATCATTCAGAAAACATATATCATATGGCTGGGAGGAGGCAGAAGGACAGATCATTCAGAAACATATATCATATGGCTGGGAGGGGAGGCAGAAGGACAGATCATTCAGAAACATATATCATATAGCTGGGAGGGAAGCAGAAGGACAGATCATTCAGAAACATATATCATATGGCTGGGACGGAAGCAGAAGGACAGATCATTCAGAAACATATAGCATATGGCTGGGAGGGAGGCAGAAGGACAGATCATTCAGAAACATATATCATATAGCTGGGAGGAAGCAGAAGGACAGATCATTCAGAAACATATATCATATGGCTGGGAGGAAGCAGAAGGACGGATCATTCAGAAACATATATCATATATCTGGGAGGGAAGCAGAAGGACAGATCATTCAGAAACATATATAATATAGCTGGGAGGAAGCAGAAGGACAGATCATTCAGAAACATATATCATATGGCTAGGACGGAAGCAGAAGGACAGATCATTCAGAAACATATAGCATATGGCTGGGAGGGAGGCAGAAGGACAGATCATTCAGAAACATATATCATATAGCTGGGAGGGAAGCAGAAGGACAGATCATTCAGAAACATATATCATATAGCTGGGAGGAAGCAGAAGGACGGATCATTCAGAAACATATAGCATATGGCTGGGAGGAGGCAGAAGGACAGATCATTCAGAAACATATATCATATAGCTGGGAGGGGAAGCAGAAGGACAGATCATTCAGAAACATATATCATATAGCTGGGAGGGAAGCAGAAGGACAGATCATTCAGAAACATATAGCATATGGCTGGGAGGAGGCAGAAGGACAGATCATTCAGAAACATATAGCATATGGCTGGGAGGAAGCAGAAGGACAGATCATTCAGAAACATATATCATATAGCTGGGAGGGAAGCAGAAGGACGGATCATTCAGAAACATATATCATATGGCTGGGAGGGAAGCAGAAGGACAGATCATTCAGAAACATATATCATATAGCTGGGAGGAAGCAGAAGGACAGATCATTCAGAAACATATATCATATAGCTGGGAGGAAGCAGAAGGACAGATCATTCAGAAACATATATCATATAGCTGGGAGGAAGCAGAAGGACAGATCATTCAGAAACATATATCATATGGCTGGGAGGGAGGCAGAAGGACAGATCATTCAGAAACATATATCATATAGCTGGGAGGAAGCAGAAGGACAGATCATTCAGAAACATATATCATAGCTGGGAGGAAGCAGAAGGACAGATCATTCAGAAACATATATCATATGGCTGGGAGAAGCAGAAGGACAGATCATTCAGAAACATATATCATATGGCTGGGAGGAGGCAGAAGGACAGATCATTCAGAAACATATATCATATAGCTGGGAGGAAGCAGAAGGATTCAGAAACATATATCATTACGGAGGCAGAAGGACAGATCATTCAGAAACATATATCATATGGCTGGGAGGGAAGCAGAAGGACAGATCATTCAGAAACATATATCATATAGCTCAGAAGGACATATCAGAAACATATATCATATAGCTGGGAGGGAAGCAGAAGGACAGATCATTCAGAAACATATATCATATAGCTGGGAGGGAAGCAGAAGGACAGATCATTCAGAAACATATATCATATAGCTGGGAGGGAGGCAGAAGGACAGATCATTCAGAAACATATATCATATAGCTGGGAGGAAGCAGAAGGACAGATCATTCAGAAACATATATCATAGCTGGGAGGAAGCAGAAGGACAGATCATTCAGAAACATATCATATAGCTGGGAGGGAAGCAGAAGGACAGATCATTCAGAAACATATATCATATAGCTGGGAGGAAGCAGAAGGACAGATCATTCAGAAACATATATCATATGGCTGGGAGGGAGGCAGAAGGACAGATCATTCAGAAACATATATCATATAGCTGGGAGAGGAAGCAGAAGGACAGATCATTCAGAAACATATATCATATAGCTGGGAGGGAAGCAGAAGGACAGATCATTCAGAAACATATAGCATATAGCTGGGGAGGGGGAAGCAGAAGGACAGATCATTAGAAACATATAGCATATGGCTGGGGAGGGAGGCAGAAGGACAGATCATTCAGAAACATATATCATATAGCTGGGAGGAGGGAAGCAGAAGGACAGATCATTCAGAAACATATATCATATATCTGGGAGGAAGCAGAAGGACGGATCATTCAGAAACATATATAATATAGCTGATAGGGAAGCAGAAGGACAGATCATTCAGAAACATATAGCATATAGCTGGGAGGGAAGCAGAAGGACAGATCATTCAGAAACATATATCATATAGCTGGGAGGGAAGCAGAAGGACATATCATTCAGAAACATATATCATATGGCTGGGAGGGAGGCAGAAGGACAGATCATTCAGAAACATATATCATATGGCTGGGAGGGAGGCAGAAGGACAGATCATTCAGAAACATATCATATAGCTGGGAGGAAGCAGAAGGACAGATCATTCAGAAACATATATCATATAGCTGGGAGGAAGCAGAAGGACGGATCATTCAGAAACATATATCATATAGCTGGGAGGGAAGCAGAAGGACAGATCATTCAGAAACATATATAATATAGCTGGGAGGAAGCAGAAGGACAGATCATTCAGAAACATATATCATATAGCTAGGAGGAAGCAGAAGGACAGATCATTCAGAAACATATATCATATAGCTGGGAGGGAGGCAGAAGGACAGATCATTCAGAAACATATATCATATAGCTGGGAGGAAGCAGAAGGACAGATCATTCAAACATATATCATATAGCTGGGAGGAAGCAGAAGGACAGATCATTCAGAAACATATATCATATAGCTGGGAGGGAAGCAGAAGGAGGATCACGGATCATGGCTGATACGGAGGCAAGAAGGACAGATCATTCAGAACCCATATAGCATATGGCTGGGAGGGAGGCAGAAGGACAGATCATTCAGAAACATATATCATATAGCTGGGAGGAAGCAGAAGGACATATCATTCAGAAACATATATCATATGGCTGGGAGAGGGAGGCAGAAGGACAGATCATTCAGAAACATATAGCATATGGCTGGGAGGGAGGCAGAAGGACAGATCATTCAGAAACATATAGCATATGGCTGGGAGGAAGCAGAAGGACAGATCATTCAGAAACATATAGCATATGGCTGGGAGGGAAGCAGAAGGACGGATCATTCAGAAACATATATCATATATCTGGGAGGAAGCAGAAGGACAGATCATTCAGAAACATATATAATATAGCTGGGAGGGAAGCAGAAGGACAGGTCATTCAGAAACATATATCATATAGCTAGGAGGGAAGCAGAAGGACAGATCATTCAGAAACGTATATCATATGGCTGGGAGGGAGGCAGAAGGACAGATCATTCAGAAACATATATCATATAGCTGGGAGGAAGCAGAAGGACAGATCATTCAGAAACATATATCATATAGCTGGGAGGGAAGCAGAAGGACGGATCATTCAGAAACATATAGCATATGGCTGGGAGGGAGGCAGAAGGACAGATCATTCAGAAACATATATCATATAGCTGGGAGGGAAGCAGAAGGACAGATCATTCAGAAACATATATCATATAGCTGGGAGGGAAGCAGAAGGACA
>NW_027001091.1:0-7924 GCF_036934945.1 Oncorhynchus masou masou
TTGTTATGTTACCCCTCCTAAACCTCTACAGTCCTGTCATGTTACCCTCCTTAACCTCTACAGTCCTGTTATGTTACCCTCCTTAACCTCTACAGTCCTGTTATGTTACACATCCTAAACCTCTACAGTCCTGTTGTTATGTTACTCCTTAACTTCTACAGTCCTGTTGTTATGTTACCCCTCCTTAACCTCTACAGTCCTGTTATGTTACCCCTCCTAAACCTCTACAGTCCTGTTATGTTACCCTCCTTAACCTCTACAGTCCTGTTATGTTACCCCTCCTTAACCTCTATAGTCCTGTTATGTTACCCTCCTAACCTCTACAGTCCTGTTATGTTACCCTCCTTAACCTCTACAGTCCTGTTATGTTACCCCTCCTAAACTTCTACAGTCCTGTTGTTACCCCTCCTTAACCTCTACAGTCCTGTTATGTTACTCCCTCCTTAACCTCTACAGTCCTGTCATGTTACCCTCCTCTTAACTCCTCTACAGTCCTGTTATGTTACCCCTCCTAAACCTCTGCCAGTCCCGTTGTTACCCCCTCCCCAACCTCCCACAGTCCTGTTATGTTACCCCTCCTAAACCTCTACAGTCCTGTTGTTACCCCTCCTTAAATCAAATCAAATCATCAAATCAAATTTTATTTGTCACATACACATGGTTAGCAGATGCTAATGCGAGTGTAGCGTAAAATGCTTGTGCTTCTAGTTCCGACAATGCAGTAATAACCAACAAGCAATCTAACTAACAATTCCTAATCTACTGTCTTATACACAGTGTAAGGGGATAAAAGAATATGTACATAAGGATATATGAGTGAGTGATGGTACAGAGCAGCATAGGCAAGATACATAGATGGTATCGAGTACAGTATATACATGTGAGATGAGTATGTAAACAAAGTGGCATAGTTAAAGTGGCTAGTGATACATGTATTACATAAGGATGCAGTCGATGATATAGAGTACAGTATATAGGTATGCATATGAGATGAATAATGTAGGGTAAGTAACATTATATAAGGTAGCATTTACTTAAAGTGGCTAGTGATATATTTACATCATTTCCCATCAATTCCCATTATTAAAGTGGCTGGAGTTGAGTCAGTGTCAGTGTAGGCAGCAGCCACTCAATGTTAGTGGTGGCTGTTTAACAGTCTGATGGCCTTGAGATAGAAGCTGTTTTTCAGTCTCTCGTCCCAGCTTTGATGCACCTGTACTGACCTCGCCTTCTGGATGATAGCGGGGTGAACAGGCAGTGGCTCGGGTGGTAGATGTCCTTGATGATCTTTATGGCCTTCCTGTAACATCGGGTGGTGTAGGTGTCCTGGAGGGCAGGTAGTTTGCCCCGGTGATGCGTTGTGCAGACCTCACTACCCTCTGAGAGCCTTACGGTTGAGGGCGGGCAGTTGCCGTACCAGGCGGTGATACAGCCCGCCAGGATGCTCTCGATTGTGCATCTGTAGAAGTTTGTGAGTGCTTTTGGTGACAAGCCGAATTTCTTCAGCCTCCTGAGGTTGAAGAGGCGCTGCTGCGCCTTCTTCACGATGCTGTCTGTGTGAGTGGACCACCTCAGTTTGTCTGTGATGTGTATGCCGAGGAACTTAAAACTTGCTACTCTCTCCACTACTGTTCCATCGATGTGGATAGGGGTGTTCCCTCTGCTGTTTCCTGAAGTCCACAATCATCTCCTTAGTTTTGTTGACGTTGAGTGAGGTTATTTTCCTGACACACACTCCGAGCTGGGCCCCCTCCTCCCCTAGGCCGTCCCTGTTGGACGCCTCATCACTGTGTGTCGTGGATGATTGATCGTTTCACCATGTAGGGCTCAGAACGCACCCTTGTGGGGCCCCAGTGTTGAGTGGGATCAGCGGGAGGAGATGTTGTTACCTACCCTCACCACCTGGGGGCGGCCCGGTCAGGAAGCAGTACCCAGCTGCACAGGGCGGGGTCGAGACCCAGGGTCTCGAGCTTGATGACGAGCTTGGAGGGTACTATGGTGTTGAATGCCGAGCTGTAGTCGATGAACAGCATTCTCACATAGGTATTCCTCTTGTCCAGATGGGTTAGGGCAGTGTGCAGTGTGGTTGAGATTGCATCGTCTGTGGACCTATGTGAGCGATAAGCAAATTGGAGTGGGTCTAGGGTGTCAGGTAGGGTGGAGGTGATATGGTCCTTGACTAGTCTCTCAAAGCACTTCATGATGACGGAAGTGAGTGCTACGGGCGGTAGTCGTTTAGCTCAGTTACCTTAGCTTTCTTGGGAACAGGAACCTCTACAGTCCTGTTACGTTACCCCTCCTAAACCTCTATAGTCCTGTTATGTTAAGATAAGATGAAATAGATTAGAAAGAGAGGGTGGATGAAAGACCTACGTCCTCCTGAAACTGGGAGAAGGTCTTACGGACTCCATCCTGCAGGAACACCAGGGCCTCTCTGTGGGGCCAGCGGTCAGCTGCCGCCTGCAAACTCTGACCCACCGTCTGGCCCAGCAGGGACACTGAGGAGGCCCCATGGACGTAGCTGAAGCTCTGCCCTGGGACCAGGGGGGGACTGTCCACATGGAGGGATCTGGTGAGGGACAGACGTAACGTATTATACACCTTTATAAGACATTATGATGAAGATGTTATAAAGGACCATCACTGAAAGAGGTCCCATGGCTGTAGCCACAACAAGCTCCGTCATAGGTGTACTGCTTGCAGATGTGTCCTATGGCTGTAGCCACAAGCTCACATAGGTGTACTGCTTATAAATGTGTCCTATGGCTTTAGCCACAAGCTCACATAGGTGTACTGCTTATAAACGTGTCCTATGGCTGTAGCTACAAGCTCACATAGGTGTACTGCTTATAAATGTGTCCTATGGCTGTAGCTACAAGCTCACATAGGTGTACTGCTTATAAATGTGTCCTATGGCTGTAGCCACAAGCTCACATAGGTGTACTGCTTATAAATGTGTCCTATGGCTGTAGCCACAAGCTCACATAGGTGTACTGCTTATAAATGTGTCCTATGGCTGTAGCTACAAGCTCACATAGGTGTACTGCTTATAAATGTGTCCTATGGCTGTAGCCACAAGCTCACATAGGTGTACTGCTTATAAATGTGTCCTATGGCTGTAGCCACAAGCTCACATAGGTGTACTGCTTATAAATGTGTCCTATGGCTGTAGCTACAAGCTCACATAGGTGTACTGCTTATAAATGTGTCCTATGGCTGTAGCCACAAGCTCACATAGGTGTACTGCTTATAAATGTGTCCTATGGCTGTAGCTACAAGCTCACATAGGTGTACTGCTTATAAATGTGTCCTATGGCTGTAGCTACAAGCTCACATAGGTGTACTGCTTATAAATGTGTCCTATGGCTGTAGCTACAAGCTCACATAGGTGTACTGCTTATAAATGTGTCCTATGGCTGTAGCTACAAGCTCACATAGGTGTACTGCTTATAAATGTGTCCTATGGCTGTAGCTACAAGCTCACATAGGTGTACTGCTTATAAATGTGTCCTATGGCTGTAGCTACAAGCTCACATAGGTGTACTGCTTATAAATGTGTCCTATGGCTGTAGCCACAAGCTCACATAGGTGTACTGCTTATAAATGTGTCCTATGGCTGTAGCTACAAGCTCACATAGGTGTACTGCTTATAAATGTGTCCTATGGCTGTAGCTACAAGCTCACATAGGTGTACTGCTTATAAATGTGTCCTATGGCTGTAGCCACAAGCTCACATAGGTGTACTGCTTATAAATGTGTCCTATGGCTGTAGCTACAAGCTCACATAGGTGTACTGCTTATAAATGTGTCCTATGGCTGTAGCTACAAGCTCACATAGGTGTACTGCTTATAAATGTGTCCTATGGCTGTAGCTACAAGCTCAAATAGGTGTACTGCTTATAAATGTGTCCTATGGCTGTAGCTACAAGCTCACATAGGTGTACTGCTTATAAATGTGTCCTATGGCTGTAGCTACAAGCTCACATAGGTGTACTGCTTATAAATGTGTCCTATGGCTGTAGCTACAAGCTCACATAGGTGTACTGCTTATAAATGTGTCCTATGGCTGTAGCCACAAGCTCACATAGGTGTACTGCTTATAAATGTGTCCTATGGCTGTAGCTACAAGCTCACATAGGTGTACTGCTTATAAATGTGTCCTATGGCTGTAGCTACAAGCTCACATAGGTGTACTGCTTATAAATGTGTCCTATGGCTGTAGCTACAAGCTCACATAGGTGTACTGCTTATAAATGTGTCCTATGGCTGTAGCTACAAGCTCACATAGGTGTACTGCTTATAAATGTGTCCTATGGCTGTAGCTACAAGCTCACATAGGTGTACTGCTTATAAATGTGTCCTATGGCTGTAGCTACAAGCTCACATAGGTGTACTGCTTATAAATGTGTCCTATGGCTGTAGCTACAAGCTCACATAGGTGTACTGCTTATAAATGTGTCCTATGGCTGTAGCTACAAGCTCACATAGGTGTACTGCTTATAAATGTGTCCTATGGCTGTAGCTACAAGCTCACATAGGTGTACTGCTTATAAATGTGTCCTATGGCTGTAGCTACAAGCTCACATAGGTGTACTGCTTATAAATGTGTCCTATGGCTGTAGCTACAAGCTCACATAGGTGTACTGCTTATAAATGTGTCCTATGGCTGTAGCTACAAGCTCACATAGGTGTACTGCTTATAAATGTGTCCTATGGCTGTAGCTACAAGCTCACATAGGTGTACTGCTTATAAATGTGTCCTATGGCTGTAGCTACAAGCTCACATAGGTGTACTGCTTATAAATGTGTCCTATGGCTGTAGCTACAAGCTCACATAGGTGTACTGCTTATAAATGTGTCCTATGGCTGTAGCTACAAGCTCACATAGGTGTACTGCTTATAAATGTGTCCTATGGCTGTAGCTACAAGCTCACATAGGTGTACTGCTTATAAATGTGTCCTATGGCTGTAGCTACAAGCTCACATAGGTGTACTGCTTATAAATGTGTCCTATGGCTGTAGCTACAAGCTCACATAGGTGTACTGCTTATAAATGTGTCCTATGGCTGTAGCTACAAGCTCACATAGGTGTACTGCTTATAAATGTGTCCTATGGCTGTAGCTACAAGCTCACATAGGTGTACTGCTTATAAATGTGTCCTATGGCTGTAGCTACAAGCTCACATAGGTGTACTGCTTATAAATGTGTCCTATGGCTGTAGCTACAAGCTCACATAGGTGTACTGCTTATAAATGTGTCCTATGGCTGTAGCTACAAGCTCACATAGGTGTACTGCTTATAAATGTGTCCTATGGCTGTAGCTACAAGCTCACATAGGTGTACTGCTTATAAATGTGTCCTATGGCTGTAGCTACAAGCTCACATAGGTGTACTGCTTATAAATGTGTCCTATGGCTGTAGCTACAAGCTCACATAGGTGTACTGCTTATAAATGTGTCCTATGGCTGTAGCTACAAGCTCACATAGGTGTACTGCTTATAAATGTGTCCTATGGCTGTAGCTACAAGCTCACATAGGTGTACTGCTTATAAATGTGTCCTATGGCTGTAGCTACAAGCTCACATAGGTGTACTGCTTATAAATGTGTCCTATGGCTGTAGCTACAAGCTCACATAGGTGTACTGCTTATAAATGTGTCCTATGGCTGTAGCTACAAGCTCACATAGGTGTACTGCTTATAAATGTGTCCTATGGCTGTAGCTACAAGCTCACATAGGTGTACTGCTTATAAATGTGTCCTATGGCTGTAGCTACAAGCTCACATAGGTGTACTGCTTATAAATGTGTCCTATGGCTGTAGCTACAAGCTCACATAGGTGTACTGCTTATAAATGTGTCCTATGGCTGTAGCTACAAGCTCACATAGGTGTACTGCTTATAAATGTGTCCTATGGCTGTAGCTACAAGCTCACATAGGTGTACTGCTTATAAATGTGTCCTATGGCTGTAGCTACAAGCTCACATAGGTGTACTGCTTATAAATGTGTCCTATGGCTGTAGCTACAAGCTCACATAGGTGTACTGCTTATAAATGTGTCCTATGGCTGTAGCTACAAGCTCACATAGGTGTACTGCTTATAAATGTGTCCTATGGCTGTAGCTACAAGCTCACATAGGTGTACTGCTTATAAATGTGTCCTATGGCTGTAGCTACAAGCTCACATAGGTGTACTGCTTATAAATGTGTCCTATGGCTGTAGCTACAAGCTCACATAGGTGTACTGCTTATAAATGTGTCCTATGGCTGTAGCTACAAGCTCACATAGGTGTACTGCTTATAAATGTGTCCTATGGCTGTAGCTACAAGCTCACATAGGTGTACTGCTTATAAATGTGTCCTATGGCTGTAGCTACAAGCTCACATAGGTGTACTGCTTATAAATGTGTCCTATGGCTGTAGCTACAAGCTCACATAGGTGTACTGCTTATAAATGTGTCCTATGGCTGTAGCTACAAGCTCACATAGGTGTACTGCTTATAAATGTGTCCTATGGCTGTAGCTACAAGCTCACATAGGTGTACTGCTTATAAATGTGTCCTATGGCTGTAGCTACAAGCTCACATAGGTGTACTGCTTATAAATGTGTCCTATGGCTGTAGCTACAAGCTCACATAGGTGTACTGCTTATAAATGTGTCCTATGGCTGTAGCTACAAGCTCACATAGGTGTACTGCTTATAAATGTGTCCTATGGCTGTAGCTACAAGCTCACATAGGTGTACTGCTTATAAATGTGTCCTATGGCTGTAGCTACAAGCTCACATAGGTGTACTGCTTATAAATGTGTCCTATGGCTGTAGCTACAAGCTCACATAGGTGTACTGCTTATAAATGTGTCCTATGGCTGTAGCTACAAGCTCACATGGAGTGTACTGCTTATAAATGTGTCCTATGGCTGTAGCTACAAGCTCACATAGGTGTACTGCTTATAAATGTGTCCTATGGCTGTAGCTACAAGCTCACATAGGTGTACTGCTTATAAATGTGTCCTATGGCTGTAGCTACAAGCTCACATAGGTGTACTGCTTATAAATGTGTCCTATGGCTGTAGCTACAAGCTCACATAGGTGTACTGCTTATAAATGTGTCCTATGGCTGTAGCTACAAGCTCACATAGGTGTACTGCTTATAAATGTGTCCTATGGCTGTAGCTACAAGCTCACATAGGTGTACTGCTTATAAATGTGTCCTATGGCTGTAGCTACAAGCTCACATAGGTGTACTGCTTATAAATGTGTCCTATGGCTGTAGCTACAAGCTCACATAGGTGTACTGCTTATAAATGTGTCCTATGGCTGTAGCTACAAGCTCACATAGGTGTACTGCTTATAAATGTGTCCTATGGCTGTAGCTACAAGCTCACATAGGTGTACTGCTTATAAATGTGTCCTATGGCTGTAGCTACAAGCTCACATAGGTGTACTGCTTATAAATGTGTCCTATGGCTGTAGCTACAAGCTCACATAGGTGTACTGCTTATAAATGTGTCCTATGGCTGTAGCTACAAGCTCACATAGGTGTACTGCTTATAAATGTGTCCTATGGCTGTAGCTACAAGCTCACATAGGTGTACTGCTTATAAATGTGTCCTATGGCTGTAGCCACAAGCTCACATAGGTGTACTGCTTATAAATGTGTCCTATGGCTGTAGCTACAAGCTCACATAGGTGTACTGCTTATAAATGTGTCCTATGGCTGTAGCTACAAGCTCACATAGGTGTACTGCTTATAAATGTGTCCTATGGCTGTAGCTACAAGCTCACATAGGTGTACTGCTTATAAATGTGTCCTATGGCTGTAGCTACAAGCTCACATAGGTGTACTGCTTATAAATGTGTCCTATGGCTGTAGCTACAAGCTCACATAGGTGTACTGCTTATAAATGTGTCCTATGGCTGTAGC
>NW_027001092.1:0-7921 GCF_036934945.1 Oncorhynchus masou masou
GGGTCTCTCTCCCTCTTCCCTCTCTAAGTCTCCTGTCATTCTCTGAATGATATGGGGTGTCTCTCTCCCTCTTCCCTCTCTAACTCTTCTGTCATTGTCAGGACCCGGTTTCGAACCTGGGTCTCCAGAGTGAGAAACAGTCACTTAACCAACTGAGCCACGAATAGACAGCAGAACCCAGAAGATGAGGCAGACACAGCAGTACTTAAGACGGTGTATTTAATAAAGAAAAAATCCTAAAATACAAAAAATGGCAAATCCAAAAGGTGGTAGGAAAAACACAACAAGACCTCAAAAGAAACTCACCAAAAATAAACAAAAACAAAAAACAGAATACCACAAGAACTTCACCCGGAATCGACAAGAGCACACAGAACACTAGGCAGGGGTGCTAACATACAAACACAGAGCACAGAACTGAGGAAACAAAGGGTTTAAATACAATCAGGGGAAACGAGACACAGGTGCAAATAATAATGGGGATCAAGGAAAACATAGGGACAAAAAGCACAATGGGGACATCTACTGACCAAACCCGGAACAACCCTGGCCAAATCCTGACAGAATCCCCCCCCTAGGAACGGCTCCTGACGTTCCTACCAGCTCTCTCAGGTGGAGGACCCTGAACTGACGAATGAGGTCAGGGTCCAGGATGTCTTTGGCAGGAACTCCAGGAGCGCTCCTCAGGACCGTAGTCTTCCAGTCCACCAGATACTGCCAGGACCGCTGCACCCGGCGGGAATCCAGTATCCGTGGACGGTATAAGCCGGCTGGCCTCCAATGACACGAGGCGGAGGGGAGGTCTGTCTGCCGGGACAAGGGGAGAAAACAACAGGTTTTAACAATGACACATGAAATGTGGGATTAATCTTAAGGGATCTGGGTAAGTGTAGGCGATAAGAAACTGGGTTAACTCTCCTGGCAACCTTGAAGGGACCGATGTATTTTTGGACAGCTTGCAGACTCACCCGTAGAGGTAAGTCTCTTGTGGAAAGCCAGACTCTCTGGCCGGGGCGCAGGGTAGGCCCGGGACGGCGACGTCTGTTGGCTTGTTGTTGATACCTCTGTGAGGAACGCATCAGATTAAGACGGGTCTTCCTCCACATAAGCCGACAGCGTCTGACGAACCTCAAGGCTGAAGGCACCTGACTTCTGCCTCCTGTCCGGGGAACAATGGAGGAGCATAGCCAAACTGACACTGCATGGACATACCAGTGGAGGAGGAGCGCAAGGTGTTGTGCGCGTATTCGGCCCAAACAATAAAGGATGACCATGTGGACGGGTTGTCACGAGTCATACATCGGAGGGTGGTTTCCAGCTCTTGATTCATCCTCTCTGTTTGGCCGTTGGACTCCGGATGGTACCCTGAAGATAGACTGGCAGTAGGGCCCCCATGAGCTGGCAGAAGGCCTTCCAAAACCTTGAGGCGAACTGGGGACCTCTGTCAGAAACCACATCTTGAGGAATGCCGAAGACTCGGAACACATGATTAATTACCAACTCAGCCGTTTTCCTTGGCAGAAGGTAACTTAGTCAGAGGGACGAACCTGGCCGCCTTTGAAAACCTGTCGATTATGACTAGGATAGTAGTATTGCCATGGGATGGAGGAAGTCCAGTAATAAAGTCCAATGAGATATGGGACCAGGGTCTGTGGGGAACAGGTAAAGGGTGAAGGAGTCCTTGAGGGCAGAGGTGAGAAGATTTGCCCCTGGCAGCACACGGGGCAGGCATTGACGAAAGTGGCAACGTCTTCTCTTATGGTAGGCCACCAGAACTTACGCTGGATGAACTCCAAGGTGCGACCTACGCCCGGATGACAGGTGAGGCGAGAGGAGTGCCTCACAGAAGGACCTGAGTCCTCACTGCCTTGGGGACAAACAACCGATTGGCAGGGCCTCCTTAGGGTCCGGGTTCGCTAGCTTGAGCACGTCCTCACGGTATCCTCAACTTGCCACGAGATCGGAGCCACAATCTTAGCAGCAGGAAGGACAGCATGTCCGTGTCATCTCAAATGGCAGGAGCGTAGACTCGGGACAGGGCATCCGGTTTGAGATTCTTCGAATTCGGCCGATAGGTGAGGATAAACTGGAATCGATTGAAGAAAAGAGACCATCTAGCTTGTCTAGAGTTCAATCGTTCGCCTGCTGGATATACTCCAGATTTTTGTGGTCCGTAAGCACTTGAAACGGGTGAGAAGCCCCCGAGCCAGTGTCTCCATTCCTTCAATGCCATCTTAACCGCTAGGAGTTCACGCATCCCCACATCGTAGTTCCTCTATGTCGGGGTAAGCCGGTGTGAGAACGTACGGCGCACGGATGAAGCTTGTCTTCACCCTCTGAGACAGGACAGCTCCAACACCAACCTCTGATGCGTCTACCTCCACCACAAATGGTTCATCCGTAGTCGGTAGTATCAGGATGGGAGCAGAGAGACGCGCTGCTTGAGTCCTTGGAAGGCCGTCTCAGCTTCTCTTCCCCACAAAAACCTTGCATTGCCACCTTTGGTTAAAGCTGAGAGAGGAGCTGCCACTCAAACTGAAGTTCTTGATGAACTTGCGGTAAAAGTTTGTGAAGCCTAGGAAACGCTGAACATCCTTAACGGATTTGGGGTGGCCAATCCGCTACCGCCCCTACCTTCCTAGGGTCCATTTGACTCGACCGGGTTCCACTACAAATCCCAGGAATTGTAATTCTCGGGATGAATGGAATTCACATTTTTCCGGCTTAACGTACAGATGGCTGTCCAGGAGGCGTTTGAGTACTTGTCTGACATGCTTAGTGTGTTCTTGAAGGGAGCTCGAAAAGATGAGGATGTCATCCAAGTAAAACGAACACAAATATGTTAAGCATATCCCTAAGCACATCGTTTATGAGCGCTTGGAACACGCTGGGGCGTTGGTCAGGCCGAAGGGGCATCACCAAGTATTCATAGTGACCAGTAGGCGTGTTGAAAGCGGTCTTCCACCACCAGGTGTGATCCGCACAGATGGTATGCGTTCCGAGGTCAAGCTTAGTGAAAACAACTGCTTCCTGGAGCAGCTCCGAAGGCTGTGGCCATAAGGGGTAAAGGGTAACGGTTACGGACGGTTATGTCATTGAGTCCCCGGGTAGTCGATGCAAGGACGTAATCCACCGTCTTTCTTGGCCACAAAGAAAAACCCCTGCTTCCGCCGGGAGGTGGATGGACGCATGAGGCCTGCTTCCAGAGCCGTCCTGATGTAGGTATCCATAGCAGCTCGTTCGGGTGGAGATAGGGAAAAGATCCGACCCCCTGGGGGGCAAGTGCCCGGAAACAGGTCGATGGGGCAATCGTAAGGTCTATGGGGTGGTAGGCATGGTGGCCCCTCTGTTTGCTAAACACCAGTTTGAGGTCAGCGTGGTAACACTCAAACTCGGGTCAGGTCGATGGATTCTAAAGACTCGGGAGTAGAACTCCGGGGGAATTCTGGAAAATACAAGTAGCTTGGCACGTAGGACCCCACTGCTTGGATAGTGCCCACAGACCAGTCGATGATGAGGAATGGCTGTGAAGCCAGGGTATCCAAGGACGAGAGAACTCGGAACAGGAGATCAAATGAAAGTTCATCAATTCCTGGTGTTGTGAAACTGAAAGTCTCAAGGAGGTAGTGACATGAGTGACAAGTCCAGATCCCAAAGGGCTTCCATCCAATGTAGTAAACTCATGGGGTCACTTAGAGGTTCAGAGGGAACGCCATTCTCCTTTGCCCAGACACCATCCATGAAGTTACCTGCGGCTCCAGAGTCTACCAAGGCTTGAAGGTGAAGCTTGTGGTTGTCCCAGGAGAGGGTGACTGGAATGAGCAGACGGGAGTTGGACGGATGGGAGGAGGTTATGTTTCCTGACAGTTCCCCCGGTCTGTACGGGACAGAGCGTTTCCCTGGAGCCCGGGGACACGGGAACGGAAATGGCCCGGTTTGCCGCAATATAGACAGCGTCGCTCCTCATCCGGCGGTCTCTCTCAGCCTGGAGATGCGTCCAATCTGCATGGGTTCCGGGTGGAGCCAGCGATGATAAAGGTGGGGACTCGTAGCTGGGACTGATAGGAGCTAGAGGTCTACGGTTGAGTTCTCTCTCTCAGACGCTGGTCACGTGAGGCCAACTTGATCAGGGACTTGAGATTGTCCGTGGTTCCCGAGTGGCCAGTTCATCTTGGATAGTGTCGGAAAGGCCTTTCAGAAAGCACACCGTGAGCGCCTCGTTGTTCCAGCCACTCGCTGCTGCCACCGTGCGGAACTGGATGGCATAGTCCGTCACGCTGCGCAACCTTGATGGAGAGTCAGAGCTGTTTGGCTGAGTCAGAACCACTGCTTGGGCCTTGAAACACTCGTTGAATTCCTCAGCAAAGGCAGAGTAGCTGGCACAGCAGGAACTATGGGCATCCCACAGCAGTAGCCCAGGCCAGGGCTTTTTCCGACAGCAGGGTGATGATATATGCGATCTTAGACCGGCCGGTGGGAAACGACGAGGGTTGCAGCCCAAAGGAGAGAGAACATTGAGTGAGAAAGCCTTTACAAGCACGTGGATCACCTGAGAACCGTTGGGGAGGTGGAAGACGAGGTTCAGCCAGGGGGTTAACTGCCATGGGTACGTGAACCTGAGGTACTGGGACGGAAACTGTTGCCGGGGTAAGTCGATCAGATATTTGCTTAATGGAAGTCAGCATCTCCGGACAGAAGATGAGAATGTCTAGCCATTAAGGCCTTTGCTGAACCAGGGCGGCTTCGTGGGCGTTGGACAGTCTCCTGGTGGTGGGACAGCGTGGCAAAAAGGTCCTGGGAACTGGCTGCCTCTGGGTTCATTTTTGGCTCTGTGTTTCTGTCAGACCCGGTTTCGAACCTGGGTCTCCAGAGTGAGAAACAGTCACTTAACCAACTGAGCCACGAATAGACAGCAGAACCCAGAAGATGAGGCAGACACAGCAGTACTTAAGACGGTGTATTTAATAAAGAAAAAATCCTAAAATACAAAAAATGGCAAATCCAAAAGGTGGTAGGAAAAACACAAAGACCTCAAAAGAAACTCACCAAAAAATAAACAAGAACAAAAAACAGAATACCACAAGAACTTCACCCGGAATCGACAAGAGCACACAGAACACTAGGGCAGGGTGCTAACATACAAACACAGAGCACAGAACTGAGGGAAACAAAGGGTTTAAATACAATCAGGGGAAACGAGACACAGGTGCAAATAATAATGGGGATCAAGGGAAAAACATAGGGACAAAAAGCACAATGGGGACATCTACTGACCAAAACCCGGAACAACCCTGGCCAAATCCTGACAGTCATTCTCTGAATGATATGGGGTGTCTCTCTCCCTCTTCCCTCTCTAAGTCTCCTGTCATTCTCTGAATGATATGGGGTGTCTCTCTCCCTCTTCCCTCTCTAAGTCTCCTGTCATTCTCTGAATGATATGGGGTGTCTCTCTCCCTCTTCCCTCTAAGTCTTCTGTCATTCTCTGAATGATATGGGGTGTCTCTCTCCCTCTTCCCTCTCTAAGTCTCCTGTCATTCTCTGAATGATATGGGGTGTCTCTCTCCCTCTTCCCTCTAAGTCTTCTGTCATTCTCTGAATGATATGGGGTGTCTCTCTCCCTCTTCCCTCTCTAAATCTTCTGTCATTCTCTGAATGATATGGGGTGTCTCTCTCCCTCTTCCCTCTCTAAGTCTTCTGTCATTCTCTGAATGATATAGGGTGTCTCTCTCCCTCTTCCCTCTCTAACTCTTCTGTCATTCTCTGAATGATATGGGGTGTCTCTCTCCTCTTCCCCTCTCTAACTCTTCTGTCATTCTCTGAATGATATGGGTGTCTCTCTCCCTCTTCCCTCTCTAAGTCTCCTGTCAATCTCTGAATGATATGGGGTGTCTCTCTCCCTCTTCCCTCTCTAAGTCTTCTGTCATTCTCTGAATGATATAGGGTGTCTCTCTCCCTCTTCCCTCTCTAACTCTTCTGTCATTCTCTGAATGATATAGGGTGTCTCTCTCCCTCTTCCCTCTCTAACTCTTCTGTCATTCTCTGAATGATATGGGGTGTCTCTCTCCCTCTTCCCTCTCTAACTCTTCTGTCATTCTCTGAATGATATAGGGTGTCTCTCTCTAACTCTGTCTTCTGTCATTCTCTGAATGATATAAAGTTGTGCTCTGCCAAAGTGTTCACCAAAATGTGGCACAGTGCTGGCACACCAGACTCTCTCTGCATGCATGTGTGTGTGTTCTGCCGCAGATGGTCTATAATGGTCAGAAGAAGCCAAGAGGAGAACAGGAAGTCCAGGATGCTGACGTGTGTTTATGGGGGGTTGGGGGTTATGCAATGTAGGCAGTTTTCCATGTCTATAATTCTATGCTGCACTGCAGCTCCTAGAGACTAGGACATTCTATCCACTCGTATATATCATAGTAATGGAATAAGTACAACACTGTGTATTAGGTCATGGTTTAAACTAGACGTCAACCGATTATGATTTTTCAACGCCGATAACAATACCCTGCAACGCAGGACAAGCTAGTAGGAACAGGCCTCTCTCTGGGCATGAGAGGACACATACAGGCCTAAAGGCCCTAACTCCCTATCCAGGAAACAGGCCTCTCTCTGGGCATGAGAGGACACATACAGGCCTAAAGGCCCTAACTCCCCTATCCAGGAAACAGGCCTCTCTCTGGGCATGAGAGGACACATACAGGCCTAAAGGCCCTAACTCCTATCCAGGAAACAGGCCTAAAGGCCCTCTCTGGGCATGAGAGGAAAAATACAGGCCTAAAGGCCCTAACTCCCTATCAAGGAACAGGCCTCTCACTGGGCATGAGAGGACACTAGTAATATCATCAACCATGTGTAGTGATTATGTGAAGATTGATTGTTTTTTATAAGATTAGTTTAATGCTAGCTAGCAACTTACCTTGGCTCCTTGTAGCCACAAGGTCCTTTTGATGCTGCACTGGCGTAACAGGTGGTCAGCCTGCCACACGGTCTCCTCGTCGATTGCAATGTAATCGGCCATAATCGGCGTCCAAAAAGGCTGATTACTGATTGTTACGAAACTTGAAATCGGCCCTAATTAATCGGCCATGAATCGGTCGACCTCTTGTTTAAACAGTGTGTAAATGTGATTGAGACTGGGCCTATAGGGATGAGCTGGAGAAATGTGTCAAATATGCGTGTGTAAACAAATAAAATCCCTCTACACATGCTGTTGTGGTGTGTGTGTGTGTGTGTGTGTGTGTGTGTGTGTGTGTGTGTGTGTGTGTGTGTGTGTGTGTGTGTGTGTGTGTGTGTGTGTGTGTGTGCATTCATGTGCCTGTATTTGTGTGTGTGTGTCATTGTTTATGTGTTTTGTCTGTGGTTGTACGCATTCACAGTGGGACTGTGTGTGTGTGTGTTTGTGTGTGTGTGTGTGTGTGTATGTGTATGTGTGTGTGTGTGTGTTTCTGTGTGCAGTTGTATGCGTTCACTGGACTGTATATATGTGTGTGTGTGTGTGTGTGTGTGTGTGTGTGTGTGTGTGTGTGTGTGTGTGTGTGTGTGTGTGTGTGTGTGTGTGTGTGTGTGCGCACGAGTGTGCGTGTTTGTGCGTGTGTGTGCGAGTGTGTGTGTGTGCAAGTGTGTGTGTTTGTGTGTGTTTGTGTGTGTGTTTGTGTGCGTGTGTGTGTGTGTGCGTGTGTGTTTGTGTGTGCGAGTGTTTGTGTGTGTGTGTGTGTGTGCGTGCATGTGTGTGTGCGAGTGTGTGTGTGCGAGTGTGTGTGTGCGAGTGTGTGTGTTTGTGTGTGTGCGAGTGCGTGCGAGTGTGTGTGTTTGTGTGTGTGCGAGTGTGTATGTGCGAGTGTGTGTGTGTTTGTGTGTGTGCGAGTGTGTGTGTTTGTGTTGGGTCCTGTCTGGTTGAGCGTGTGTGTCAGTAGGACAG
>NW_027001093.1:0-7917 GCF_036934945.1 Oncorhynchus masou masou
TACAGACATTTCCCCAGTCCAGTCTGTACCACTAGTTGTTGTTGAGTGTGTGTGTATGTGTGTGTGGGTATGAGTGTGTGGGGGTATGAGTGTGTGTGGGGGTATGAGTGTGTGTGGGGGTATGAGTGTGAGTGTGTGTGGGGGTATGAGTGTGTGTGTGTGTGGGTATGAGTGTGTGTGTACCTGAGTGCAGAATGGTGTCAGCAACTCACAGAGGGAACACAGAGACTAGACCAATGTAGATGGGCAGTGTCTGGAACTCACAGGGAGAACAGAACTGGGTCTCACAGGGAGAACTGGGTCTCACAGGGAGAACAGAACTGGGTCTCACAGGGAGAACAGAACTGGGTCTCACAGGGAGAACAGAACTGGGTCTCACAGGGAGAACAGAACTGGGTCTCACAGGGAGAACAGAACTGGGTCTCACAGGGAGAACTGGGTCTCACAGGGAGAATAGAACTGGGTCTCACAGGGAGAACAGAACTGGGTCTCACAGGGAGAACAGAACTGGGTCTCACAGGGAGAACTGGGTCTCACAGGGAGAACTGGGTCTCACAGGGAGAACTGGGTCTCACAGGGAGAATAGAACTGGGTCTCACGGGGAGAACAGAACTGGGTCTCACGGGGAGAACAGAACTGGGTCTCACAGGGAGAATAGAACTGGGTCTCACAGGGAGAACAGAACTGGGTCTCACAGGGAGAATAGAACTGGGTCTCACGGGGAGAACAGAACTGGGTCTCACAGGGAGAACAGAACTGGGTCTCACAGGGAGAATAGAACTGGGTCTCACAGGGAGAACAGAACTGGGTCTCACAGGGAGAATAGAACTGGGTCTCACAGGGAGAACAGAACTGGGTCTCACAGGGAGAACAGAACTGGGTCTCACAGGGAGAACAGAACTGGGTCTCACAGGGAGAACAGAACTGGGTCTCACAGGGAGAATAGAACTGGGTCTCACAGGGAGAACTGGGCCACACAGGGAGAACTGGGTCTCACAGGGAGAATAGAACTGGGTCTCAGAGGGAGAACTGGGCCACACAGGAAGAACAGGGTCTCACAGGGAGAATAGAACTGGGTCTCACAGGGAGAACTGGGCCACACAGGGAGAACTGGGTCTCACAGGGAGAACAGAACTGGGTCTCACAGGGAGAACAGGGCCACACAGTGAGAACTGGGTCTCACAGGGAGAACAGAACTGGGTCTCACAGGGGGAATAGAACTGGGTCTCACAGGGAGAACTGGGTCACACAGAGAGAATAGAACTGGGTCTCACAGGGAGAATAGAACTGGGTCTCACAGGGAGAACAGAACTGGGTCTCACAGGGAGAATAGAACTGGGTCTCACAGGGAGAACAGAACTGGGTCTCACAGGGAGAACTGGGCCACACAGGGAGAACTGGGTCTCACAGGGAGAATAGAACTGGGTCTCACAGGGAGAACTGGGCCACACAGGGAGAACTGGGTCTCACAGGGAGAATAGAACTGGGTCTCACAGGGAGAACAGAACTGGGTCTCACAGGGAGAACTGGGTCACACAGGAGAATAGAACTGGGTCACAGGGAGAATGAACTGGTGGGTCTCACCAGGGAGAACTGGGTCACACAGGGAGAATAGAACTTCAGGTCTCACAGGGAGAATGGGAACTGGGTCTCACAGGGAGAGAGAACTGGGTCTCACAGGGAGAACAGAACTGGGTCTCACAGGGAGAACAGAACTGGGTCTCACAGGGAGAATAGAACTGGGTCTCACAGGGAGAAGGGAACTGGGTCTCACAGGGAGAATAGAACCGGGTCTCACAGGGAGAAGAGAACTGGGTCTCACAGGGAGAATAGAACCGGGTCTCACAGGGAGAACAGAACTGGGTCTCACAGGGAGAACAGGGCCACACAGTGAGTACTGGGTCTCACAGGGAGAACAGAACTGGGTCTCACAGGGAGAACAGGGCCACACAGTGAGTACTGGGTCTCACAGGGAGAACAGAACTGGGTCTCACAGGGGGAATAGAACTGGGTCTCACAGGGAGAACTGGGTCACACAGGGAGAATAGAACTGGGTCTCACAGGGAGAATAGAACTGGGTCTCACAGGGAGAAGAGAACCGGGTCTCACAGGGAGAACAGAACTGGGTCTCACAGGGAGAAAAGAACTGGGTCTCACAGGGAGAATAGAACTGGGTCTCACAGGGAGAATAGAACTGGGTCTCACAGGGAGAATAGAACCGGGTCTCACAGGGAGAACAGAACTGGGTCTCACAGGGAGAATAGAACTGGGTCTCACAGGAGAATAGAACTGGTCTCACAGGGAGAACAGAACTGGGTCTCACAGGGAGAACTGGGTCACACAGAGAGAATAGAACTGGGTCTCACAGAGAAGAACTGGGTCTCACAGGGAGAATAGGAACTGGGTCTCACAGGGAGAACAGAACTGGGTCTCACAGGGAGAATAGAACTGGGTCCTCAGGGAGAATAGAACTGGGTCTCACAGGGAAAATAGAACTGGGTCTCACAGGGAGAACAAAACTGGGTCTCACAGGGAGAACAGAACTGGTCTCACAGGGAGAACAGAACTGGGTCTCCACAGGGAGAACTGGGTCACTGGGGAGAACAGAAACTGGGTCCTCACAGGGAGAACTGGGTCACACAGGGAGAACAGAACTGGGTCTCCAGGGAGAATAGAACTGGGTCTCACAGGGAGAATAGAACTGGGTCTCACAGGGAGAACAGAACTGGGTCTCACAGGGAGAACAGAACTGGGTCTCACAGGGAGAACAGAACTGGGTCTCACAGGAGAAAGAACTGGGTCTCACAGGGAGAACAGAACTGGGTCTCACAGGGAGAACAGAACTGGGTCTCACAGGGAGAACAGAACTGGGTCTGCAGGAGAACAGAACTGGGTCTCACAGGGAGAATAGAACTGGGTCTCACAGGGAGAATAGAACTGGGTCTCACAGGGAGAACAGAACTGGGTCTCACAGGGAGAATAGAACTGGGTCTCACAGGGAGAATAGAACTGGGTCTCACAGGGAGACAGAACTGGGTCTCACAGGAGAACAGAACTGGGTCTCACAGGGAGAACAGAACTGGGTCTCACAGGGAGAATAGAATTGGGTCTCACAGGGGAGAATAGAACTGGGTCCTCAACAGGGAGAACAGAACTGGTCTCACAGGGAGAACAGAACTGGGTCTCACAGGGAGAACAGAACTGGGTCTCACAGGAGAACAGAACTGGGTCTCACAGGGAGAACAGAACTGGAGTCTCACAGGGAGAACAGAACTGGGTCTCACAGGGAGAACAGACTGGGTCTCACAGGGAGAACAGAACTGGGTCTCAGGAGAACAGAACTGGGTCTTACAGGGAGAACAGAACTGGGTCTCACAGGAGAACTGGGCCCACAGGGAGAACTGGGCCACACAGGGAGAACTGGGTCTCACAGGGAGAACAGAACTGGGTCTCACAGGGAGAATCACAGGGAGAACTGGGTCTCACAGGGAGAACTGGGTCTCACAGGGAGAACAGAACTGGGTCACACAGGGAGAACAGAACTGGGTCTCACAGGGAGAACAGAACTGGGTCTCACAGGGAGAACAGAACTGGGTCTCACAGGGAGAACAGAACTGGGTCTTACAGGGAGAACAGAACTGGGTCTCACAGGGAGAACTGGGCCACACAGGGAGAACTGGGCCACACAGGGAGAACTGGGTCTCACAGGGAGAACAGAACTGGGTCTCACAGGGAGAACTGGGCCACACAGGGAGAACTGGGTCTCACAGGGAGAACTGGGTCTCACAGGGAGAACAGAACTGGGTCACACAGGGAGAACAGAACTGGGTCTCACAGGGAGAACAGAACTGGGTCTCACAGGGAGAGCAGAACTGTCTGTTTAATGATCCAGTCATTTGAATGATGTGAAGCATATATTTCTCTAAGTGGACAATCAAGAACTTACAGTAGAGTTGGAATGGCAAACACATTGCATGTCTGTATGTTCATGAGTGTGTGTGCACAGTGTGTCCGTGCATATATGAGTGTGTGTGTGTGTACGTGTGTGTGTGTGTGTGTGTATAACAGGTCATAAATATCCAGGAATGTTCAAACTTGGTGTTTCCAACCCGGTCAGCCATCTGCTTGGCTACAGAGCAGTTTCCCAATGAACAACTGGCCCCCCTTATTCTCTACAGACAGCCTCCTGGACTGAGTCCCTAATGACACCCTGTCCTCTATATAGTGCACTCATCATGACCAGAACCCTATGATATGAAGGGAGTAGAGTGAACAGAACCCTATGGTATGAAGGGTGAACAGAACCCTATGGTATGAAGGGAGTAGAGTGAACAGAACCCTATGGTATGATGGGTGAACAGAACCCTATGGTATGAAGGGAGTAGAGTGAACAGAACCCTATGGTATGAAGGGAGTAGAGTGAACAGAACCCTATGGTATGAAGGGAGTAGAGTGAACAGAACCCTATGGTATGAAGGGAGTAGAGTGAACAGAACCCTATGGTATGAAGGGAGTAGAGTGAACAGAACCCTATGGTATGAAGGGAATACCCCCCCTGCCTACAGTACCCCCCCTATAGTAACCTCCCCAACAGTACACCCCCCACTACAGTACCCCCTCCCTACAGTACCCCCCCCCTGCCTACAGTACCCCCCTATAGTAACCTCCCCAACAGTACACCCCCCACTACAGTACCTCCCCTACAGTGGCCTCCCCTACAGTACCCCTACAGTACCCTCCCTACAGTACCCCCTCCCTACAGTACCCCCCACCCTACAGTACCCCTCTCTACAGTACCCCCCTACAGTACCCCCCTCTACAGTACCCGCCCCTACAGTACCCCCCCTACAGTACCTCCCCTACAGTACCCCCCCCCTTCATGTCTGTTGCAGCCGTGGTCAACATCTCCAGAGGGATTCTCCCAGGGACCAAAGCTCTGTTGACAGCCTTCTAATCTACCCTGCAGAATTACACCCCAGCCCTTCAAACCCTCATTCCACACCCAACACACCCAACACACCCCAACACACTCCAACACACCCAACACACCCCAACACACCCAACACACCCCAACACACCCAACACAACCCAACACACCCCAACACACCCCAACACACCCAACACAACCCAACACACCCCAACACAACCCAACACACCCAACACAACCCAACACACCCAACACACCTAACACAACCCAACACACCCAACACAACCCAACCCAACCCACCCAACACAACCCAACCCAACCCAACACACCCAACACAACCCAACACACCCAACACAACCCAACACAACCCAACACAACCCAACCCAACCCAACACACCCAACACAACCCAACACACCCAACACAACCCAACACACCCAACACAACCCAACACACCCAACACACCCAACACAACCCAACACACCCAACACAACCCAACACACCCCTGTAGGATTACACCCCAGCCCTTCAAACCCTCATTCCACAGATTCCTCTCTTCTGTGTTCTCTGTATGTCCTCTCCTCCATCATTAACATGTTCCTCTCCTCCATCATTAACATGTTCCTCTCCTCCATCATTAACATGTTCCTCTCCTCCATCATTACCATGTTCCTCTCCTCCATCATTAACATGTTCCTCTCCTCCATCGTTACCATGTTCCTCTCCTCCATCGTTAACATGTTGCTCTCCTCCATCATTAACATGTTGCTCTCCTCCATCATTAACATGTTGCTCTCCTCCATCGTTAACATGTTCCTCTCCTCCATCGTTAACATGTTCCTCTCCTCCATCGTTAACATGTTCCTCTCCTCCATCGTTAACATGTTCCTCCTCCATCAACATGTTCTTCCTCCACGTTAACATGTTCCTCTCCTCCATCGTTAACATGTTCCTCTCCTCCATCATTAACATGTTCCTCTCCTCCATCATTAACATGTTCCTCTCCTCCATCATTAACATGTTCCTCTCCTCCATCATTAACATGTTCCTCTTCTCCATCATTAACATGTTCCTCTCCTCCATCATTAACATGTTCCTCTCCTCCATAATTAACATGTTCCTCTCCTCCATCATTAACATGTTGCTCTCCTCCATCATTAACATGTTGCTCTCCTCCATCATTAACATGTTCTTCTCCTCCATCATTAACATGTTCCTCTTCTCCATCATTAACATGTTGCTCTCCTCCATCATTAACATGTTCTTCTCCTCCATCATTAACATGTTCCTCTTCTCCATCATTAACATGTTCCTCTCCTCCATCATTAACATGTTCTTCTCCTCCATCATTAACATGTTGCTCTCCTCCATCATTAATATGTTCCTCTCCTCTAGATAAAACCATTGAGAGGTTCAACACAAGGCAGTCCTCTGTGTGTGTGTGTGTGTGTGTGTGTGTGTGTGTGTGTGTGTGTGTGTGTGTGTGTGTGTGTGTGTGTGTGTGTGTGTGTGTGTGTGTGTGTGTGTGTGTGTGTGTGTGTGTGTGCTCTGTAAAACAGTCTGTTCACAGTTCTGTACTGTATGTGTTTGCAGAGCAACAAGGCAGAGACGTTTAAAACACAGAAAAACAGTTTGTGATTAGATGCAGTAGTACTGTGGGCCAAACACAACCAACACAACACAACCAACACAACACAACCAACACAACACAACACAACCAACACAACACACCACAACCAACACAACACAACCAACACAACCATAACAACCAACACAACACAACACAATCAAGACAACCATAACAACCAACACAACACAACCAACACAACCATAACAACCAACACAACACAACACAACCAACACAACACAACACAACACAACACAACACAACACAACCAACACACACACAACACAACCATAACAACCAACACAACACAACACAATCAAGACAACCATAACAACCAACACAACACAACACAATCAAGACAACCATAACAACCAACACAACACAACACAACCAACACAACCAACACAACCAACACAACACAACCAACACAACACACCACAACACAACCAACACAACCATAACAACCAACACAACCCAACACAACACAACCAACACAACACAACACAACACAACCAACACAACACAACCAACACAACACAACACAACACAACCAACACAACACAACACAACCAACACAACCAACACAACACAACCAACACAACACAACACAGCCAACACAACACAAACAACACAAAACAACACAAACACAACAAACACAACACAACCAACACAACACAACCAACACAACACAACCAACACAACCAACACAACACAACCAACACAACCAACACAACCAACACAACACAACACAGCCAACACAACACAACCAACACAACACAACCAACACAACACAACCAACACAACGCAACCAACACAACGCTTAGGGCAGAAGGGCCCCACATACTGTGCTGCGCTGTGCGTGCTCACACATGCTAAGTAATCACACACACACACACACACGCACACATACACACAGACACACACACACACACACTTTATGTCAGTTTGTTTAGGAGCACGGATTACTTTGGGAGCAGGGATTATTTTGGGAGCAGGGATTACTTTGATTCTCAAACTTCATGAAGCTTTATTGTTTTCAAACTTTGAATTAGCATTATTTACATGGTTTTCAAATTCAGAAAAATAATTAAGAAGTGGATATTAATGTTGCATCTAAAAGTTATTTTCATTTCTCCTGACATTAATATTTGATAGGAAATTATTTTGGCTACAGGGGGTTTACTTCTAGAGTCTAGATTTCATAAAACGACTTATCCCTAAATTACCATGAAAACATCAGTGATCTAGTTTTTTTTTTATATATATATATATATATATATCTGTATCAAATGTTCCTTTGAAAGTGAGATCAAGGATATAGTTTGTTATTAAACGTTAAAGTAATACGTAACTGAACGAAGTACA